>NW_022265916.1:702881-724585 GCF_002021735.2 Oncorhynchus kisutch
CTGGGGTCATACTCCCCAGTAACAACGGTATCATATGTACTGGGGTCGTAGTTCCCAGTAACAATGGTATCGTATGGACTGGGGTCGTAGTTCCCAGTAACAACGGTATCATATGTACTGGGGTCGTTATCGTAGTCCCCAGTAACAACAGTATCATATGTACTGGGGTCGTAGTTCCCACTAACAACAGTATCATATGTACTGGGGTCGTAGTTCCCACTAACAACAGTATCATATGTACTGGGGTCGTAGTTCCCAGTAACAACGGTATCATATGTACTGGGGTCGTAGTTCCCAGTAACAACAGTATCATATGTACTGGGGTCGTAGTTCCCAGTAACAACGGTATCATATGTACTGGGGTCATAGTTCCCAGTAACAACGGTATCATATGTACTGGGGTCGTAGTTCCCAGTAACAACGGCATCATATGTACTGGGGTCGTAGTTCCCAGTAACAACGGCATCATATGTACTGGGGTCGTAGTTCCCAGTAACAACTGTATCATATGTACTGGGGTGGTAGTTCCCAGTAACAATGGTATCATATGTACTGGGGTCGTTATCGTAGTTCCCAGTAACAACGGTATCGTATGGACTGGGGTCGTAGTTCCCAGTAACAACGGTATCATATGGACTGGGGTCATTGTCCCCAGTAACAACGGTATCGTATGGACTGGGGTCTTGGTCTCCAGTAACAACGGTATCGTATGGACTGGGGTCTTGGTCCCCAGTAACAACGGTATCGTATGGACTGGGGTCGTAGTCCCCAGTAACAACGGTATCGTATGGACTGGGGTCGTAGTCCCCAGTAACAACGGTATCGTATGGACTGGGGTCGTAGTCCCCAGTAACAACGGTATCGTATGGACTGGGGTCGTAGTCCCCAGTAACAACGGTATCGTATGGACTGGGGTCGTAGTCCCCAGTAACAACGGTATCGTATGGACTGGGGTCGTAGTCCCCAGTAACAACGGTATCGTATGGACTGGGGTCGTAGTCCCCAGTAACAACGGCATCGTATGGACTGGGGTCGTAGTCCCCAGTAACAACGGCATCGTATGGACTGGGGTCGTAGTCCCCAGTAACAACGGCATCGTATGGACTGGGGTCGTAGTCCCCAGTAACAACGGTATCGTATGGACTGGGGTCGTTATCGCAAGCCGCTGCTGCTCCTCATCTACACCTCAACGTGTCGACTACAAGCCTCTATGTCTGCCTGCTCCTCATCCACACCTCAACGTAGACCACAAACATCTGTCTCTGCCTGCTCCTCATCCACACCTCAGCATGATGAAACCATCTCCCTCTGGCTGTTAAGCCATACGACGTGTCTAACTGGTTTGGTTTGGAGCACTGTCCGGGCACAATGCATTTCACAGACAAGCAGGCAGACGCTCTTTAAGGTGACTGAAGGTGTTCATGTTACTGTGGATGAGTGGGTTGTTTCTGGCCATGCTGAGGAGAGGGTGATGAGAGGAGGAAGTGATGAGTGGGTTGTTTCTTGCTGGGTGATAAGAGTGTGTGTGTGCAGGTTCAGGTCTCAGGTGTCTCTGTGTTCAGGTCTCAAGTGTCTGTGTGTGCAGGTTCAGGTCTCTGGTGTCTGTGTGTGTGCAGGTTCAGGTCTCGGGTATCTGTGTGTGCAGGTTCAGGTTCAGGTCTCAGGTGTCTGTGTGTGTGCAGGTTCAGGTCTCAGGTGTCTGTGTGTGCAGGTTCAGGTCTCAGGTGTCTCTGTGTGTGTGCAGGTTCAGGTCTCAGGTGTCTCTGTGTGTGTGCAGGTTCAGGTCTCAGGTGTCTCTGTGTGTGTGCAGGTTCAGGTCTCAGGTATCTGGGTGTGCAGGTTCAGGTCTCAGGTGTCTGTGTGTGCAGGTTCAGGTCTCAGGTGTCTGTGTGTGCAGGTTCAGGTCTCAGGTGTCTGTGTGTGTGCAGGTTCAGGTCTCAGGTGTCTCTGTGTGTGTTCAGGTCTCAGGTGTCTCTGTGTGTGCAGGTTCAGGTCTCAGGTGTCTCAGGTGTCTGTGTGTGCAGGTTCAGGTCTCAGGTGTCTCAGGTGTCTGTGTGTGTGCAGGTTCAGGTCTCAGGTGTCTGTGTGTGTGCAGGTTCAGGTCTCAGGTGTCTGTGTGTGCAGGTTCAGGTCTCAGGTGTCTCTGTGTGTGTGCAGGTTCAGGTCTCAGGTGTCTCTGTGTGTGTGCAGGTTCAGGTCTCAGGTGTCTGTGTGTGTGCAGGTTCAGGTCTCAGGTGTCTCAGGTGTCTGTGTGTGCAGGTTCAGGTCTCAGGTCTCAGGTGTCTCAGGTGTCTGTGTGTGTGCAGGTTCAGGTCTCAGGTGTCTGTGTGTGCAGGTTCAGGTTCAGGTCTCAGGTGTCTGTGTGTGTGCAGGTTCAGGTCTCAGGTGTCTCAGGTGTCTGTGTGTGTGCAGGTTCAGGTCTCAGGTGTCTGTGTGTGCAGGTTCAGGTCTCAGGTGTCTGTGTGTGCAGGTTCAGGTCTCAGGTGTCTCTGTGTGTGCAGGTTCAGGTCTCAGGTGTCTGTGTGTGTGCAGGTTCAGGTCTCAGGTGTCTGTGTGTGTGCAGGTTCAGGTCTCAGGTGTCTCAGGTGTCTGTGTGTGTGCAGGTTCAGGTCTCAGGTGTCTGTGTGTGTGCAGGTTCAGGTCTCAGGTATCTGTGTGTGCAGGTTCAGGTCTCAGGTGTATCTGTGTGCAGGTTCAGGTCTCAGGTGTCTGTGTGTGCAGGTTCAGGTCTCAGGTGTCTGTGTGTGCAGGTTCAGGTCTCAGGTGTCTGTGTGTGCAGGTTCAGGTCTCAGGTGTCTGTGTGTGCAGGTTCAGGTCTCAGGTGTCTGTGTGTGCAGGTTCAGGTCTCAGGTGTCTGTGTGTGTGCAGGTTCAGGTCTCAGGTGTCTGTGTGTGTGCAGGTTCAGGTCTCAGGTGTCTCAGGTGTCTGTGTGTGTGCAGGTTCAGGTCTCAGGTGTCTCAGGTGTCTGTGTGTGTGCAGGTTCAGGTCTCAGGTGTCTCAGGTGTCTGTGTGTGTGCAGGTTCAGGTCTCAGGTGTCTCAGGTGTCTGTGTGTGTGCAGGTTCAGGTCTCAGGTGTCTCAGGTGTCTGTGTGTGTGCAGGTTCAGGTCTCAGGTGTCTGTGTGTGCAGGTTCAGGTCTCAGGTGTCTCTGTGTGTGTGCAGGTTCAGGTCTCAGGTGTCTCTGTGTGTGTGCAGGTTCAGGTCTAAGGTGTCTCTGTGTGTGTGCAGGTTCAGGTCTCAGGTGTCTCTGTGTGTGTGCAGGTTCAGGTCTCAGGTGTCTCTGTGTGTGTGCAGGTTCAGGTCTCAGGTGTCTCTGTGTGTGTGCAGGTTCAGGTCTCAGGTGTCTCTGTGTGTGTTCAGGTCTCAGGTGTCTCTGTGTGTGCAGGTTCAGGTCTCAGGTGTCTCTGTGTGTGTGCAGGTTCAGGTCTCAGGTGTCTCTGTGTGTGTGCAGGTTCAGGTCTCAGGTGTCTCAGGTGTCTGTGTGTGCAGGTTCAGGTCTCAGGTGTCTGTGTGTGTTCAGGTCTCAGGTGTCTCAGGTGTCTGTGTGTGCAGGTTCAGGTCTCAGGTGTCTCAGGTGTCTGTGTGTGTGCAGGTTCAGGTCTCAGGTGTCTGTGTGTGCAGGTTCAGGTCTCAGGTGTCTGTGTGTGCAGGTTCAGGTCTCAGGTGTCTCTGTGTGTGCAGGTTCAGGTCTCAGGTGTCTGTGTGTGTGCAGGTTCAGGTCTCAGGTGTCTCTGTGTGTGCAGGTTCAGGTTCAGGTCTCAGGTGTCTGTGTGTGTGCAGGTTCAGGTCTCAGGTGTCTCTGTGTGTGCAGGTTCAGGTCTCAGGTATCTGTGTGTTCAGGTTCAGGTCTCAGGTGTCTCTGTGTGTGCAGGTTCAGGTCTCAGGTGTCTGTGTGTGCAGGTTCAGGTCTCAGATATCTGTGTGTGCAGGTTCAGGTCTCAGGTGTCTCTGTGTGTGCAGGTTCAGGTCTCAGGTGTCTGTGTGTGCAGGTTCAGGTCTCCGGTATCTGTGTGTGCAGGTTCAGGTCTCAGGTGTCTGTGTGTGCAGGTTCAGGTCTCAGGTGTCTGTGTGTGCAGGTTCAGGTCTCAGGTGTGTCTGTGTGTGCAGGTTCAGGTCTCAGGTGTCTCTGTGTGTGCAGGTTCAGGTCTCAGGTGTCTGTGTGTGCAGGTTCAGGTCTCAGGTGTACCTCTTAGCTGCATGACTCCACACCTGTCCTGCCTGTGTCTGCAGAGAAGTTGAAGTTCATTTACGCACCCTGCCCCTCCCTCCCTCCATGGACATGTCTGGGCCTGTGGGACCCTGTGCCTCTGCAGTGTCAGTTTTAACCCCCCCCCCCCCCCCACACACACACACACACACCAGCCTCCCGCTCCCTGCATCCAGCCGTGCCAAGTTTCGCCTGCCGTGGTTGGTTTCGGTGGCTGTTTGGTACCGGGGCTCAGGCAAGCTCAGTCCTGCTCCAGATTCGTAAAAGCCTCTTGACATTTTTACTCTACTTTAGTGTGGCATTTACATACACACACACACACACACACACACACACACACACACACACACACACACACACACACACACACACACACACACACACAGAGAACATAGTTAGTTAGGGTTAGTGTCCAGGGACAGAGAACAGAGTTAGTCAGGTTAGGGTTAGGGTCCAGGGACAGAGAGACCAGAGTTAGTCAGGTTAGGGTCCAGGGACAGAGAGAACAGAGTTAGTCAGGGTTAGGGTCCAGGGACAGAGAGAACAGAGTTAGTCAGGTTAGGGTCCAGGGACAGAGAGAACAGAGTTAGTCAAGGGGCCCCCGGAGTCGGCGACTGCAGGAGGGGCCCCCGGAGTCGGCGACTGCAGGAGGGGCCCCCGGAGTCGGCGACTGCAGGAGGGGCCCCCGGAGTCGGCGACTGCAGAAGGGGGCCCCGGAGTCATATCTAATCATACATTCCTTCAGGTTGTTGTTGTTGGCACAATGTCAACTTGTTGAATTTTGGTTCTCAGCCCTGATTAGTTTGTTTTTCTTCAGTAGGTCGACCAAGAAACTGGCTAACACTTTTCTTGAGTGGTAGTTTAGTAGTTCATACTTTTATCAACAACCACAAGGTCAAACTTGGGTGATCTGTTTTGTTCAAGGGTTCATGTCTAATCATAGCAATGACTTCACTGTGGGCCAACACCCAATACAAAGGCTTAAAGGTAATACATACATTCACCTGCCTGCCTGTGTATCAGTGTGTTTACCTGTCCACCTATTTGTGTCCCTCTCTCTCTGTCTCTTTTCTCTCTCTGTCTCTTTTCTCTCTCTGTCTCTTTTCTCTCTCTTTCTCTCTCTGTCTCTTTTCTCTCTCTGTCTCTTTTCTCTCTCTTTCTCTCTCTGTCTCTTTTCTCTCTCTGTCTCTCTCTGTCTCTCTCTCTCTGTCTCTCTCTCTCTGTCTCTCTGTCTCTGTCTCTCTGTCTCTCTCTGTCTCTGTCTCTCTGTCTCTCTCTCTCTCTCTCTCTCTCTCTCTCTCTCTCTCTCTTTTTTTTCAGTGCTCTGGTGATCACTGCTGTGTTCGACCGAAACGTCAACTGTCGTAGAGCTGCATCAGTGAGTGACCACTCTGTCTCTGTCTCTCTCTGTCTCTGTCTCTCTCTGTCTCTCTCTGTTTCAGTCTCTCTCTCTCTGTTTCAGTCTCTCTCTGTCTGTCTCTCTCTCGTACACATATCAAACCATGTATCAAGGTTGAGAAATTAATTCAATAAATTAATTAATTGAAATTCAATGTACATGTTAAAAAATCATAATAGAAAATAATGGTCAATTATTTTTATTCATTTATGTAATTTGAATTAACTTTCTGGATTGACCCTGTCATTTATATCAGATCTCACTACTATTATCTAACTGTCTCTTAGTCCCTGTCATTTATATCAGATCTCACTACTATTATCTAACTGTCTCTTAGTCCCTGTCATTTATATCAGATCTCACTACTATTATCTAACTACTGTCTCTTAGACCCTGTCATTTATATCAGATCTCACTACTGACTATTATCTAACTACTGTCTCTTAGACCCTGTCATTTATATCAGATCTCACTACTATTCTCTAACTACTGTCTCTTAGACCCTGTCATTTATATCAGATCTCACTACTGACTATTATCTAACTACTGTCTCTTAGACCCTGACCCTGTCATTTACATCAGATCTGACTACTGACTATTATCTAACTACTGTCTCTTAGACCCTGTCATTTATATCAGATCTCACTACTATTATCTAACTACTGTCTCTTAGTCCCTGTCATTTATATCAGATCTCACTACTATTATCTAACTACTGTCTCTTAGACCCTGTCCCTGTAATTTATATCAGATCTTACTACTATTATCTAACTACTGTCTCTTAGTCCCTGACCCTGTCATTTATATCAGATCTCACTACTATTATCTAACTACTGTCTCTTAGTCCCTGACCCTGTCATTTATATCAGATCTCACTACTATTATCTAACTACTGTCTCTTAGTCCCTGACCCTGTCATTTATATCAGATCTCACTACTATTATCTAACTACTGTCTCTTAGTCCCTGTCATTTATATCAGATCTCACTACTACTATCTAACTACTGTCTCTTAGTCCCTGTCATTTATATCAGATCTCACTACTATTATCTAACTACTGTCTCTTAGACCCTGACCCTGTCATTTATATCAGATCTCACTACTGACTATTCTCTAACTACTGTCTCTTAGACCCTGTCATTTATATCAGATCTCACTACTATTATCTAACTACTGTCTCTTAGTCCCTGACCCTGTCATTTATATCAGATCTCACTACTGACTATTCTCTAACTACTGTCTATTAGTCCCTGTCATTTATATCAGATCTCACTACTATTATCTAACTACTGTCTCTTAGACCCTGACCCTGTCATTTATATCAGATCTCACTACTGACTATTCTCTAACTACTGTCTCTTAGACCCTGTCATTTATATCAGATCTCACTACTGACTATTATCTAACTACTGTCTCTTAGTCCCTGTCATTTATATCAGATCTCACTACTGACTATTATCTAACTACTGTCTCTTAGTCCCTGTCATTTATATCAGATCTCACTACTATTCTCTAACTACTGTCTCTTAGTCCCTGTCATTTATATCAGATCTGACTACTGACTAGTATCTAACTGTCTCTTAGACCCTGTCATTTATATCAGATCTCACTACTATTCTCTAACTACTGTCTCTTAGTCCCTGTCATTTATATCAGATCTCACTACTGTTATTTAAGTTGTAAACTGTGTATTCTTCTCTTCCTCTCCCAGGCTGCCTTCCAGGAGAATGTGGGAAGACAGGTTTGTGAACCCAGTTACCAAAACCATAGGTTATTAGTTATTACATGACTAATGCTGTGATACACAGTACATTAGGGTTGTAAGGATCACCTACCATCCAGGTGTTACGGTAACCTGCCCTGACTGTCACTAAAGTCCTTTAAACTGATCAACAACTGTCTGTAAGGATCACCTACCATCCAGGTGTTACGGTAACCTGCCCTGACTGTCACTAAAGTCCTTTAAACTGATCAACAACTGTCTGTAAGGATCACCTACCATCCAGGTGTTACGGTAACCTGCCCTGACTGTCACTAAAGTCCTTTAAACTGATCAACAACTGTCTGTAAGGATCACCTACCATCCAGGTGTTACGGTAACCTGCCCTGACTGTCACGAACGTCCTTTAAACTGATCAACAACTGTCTGTAAGGATCACCTACCATCCAGGTGTTACTGTAACCTGCCCTGACTGTCACGAACGTCCTTTAAACTGATCAACAACTGGCAGAAAACTAAATTCTGTGCTGATCAAGAAATGCCAACACTGACTTGGCCACAGGCAGATTAATATGCTTTGTGTGCAGCCAGCACTTGCCAAGCTTGGCATCAGATCTAGGGACTAGTTATCGAAATGTAATTACCATTGAGATTTCATATTATTTCAACTGTTCATATTATTCAACTGTTCATATCGTACATTGTGACTCATTTTATTTTTTTTTATTTAACCTTTATTTAACCAGGAAGGGCTCATTGAGATTAAAATCTCTTTTACAAGAGCGCCCTGGCCAAGATAGGCAGCACCAAGTCATTACAACAAAATTACAGACAGACAACATGAAAAACTACAAGTAATCTAGTAAAAACCATTGAATTCACAAGAGTATAAAACAGCTAATTAAAAACAGCAGGATCTCTACCTGCACATGTTCATCTGGTCATTTATCACTCCAGTGTTAATCTGATATATTGTAATTATTCACTCCTATGGCCTATTTATTCGCCTACCTCCTCATGCCTTTTTGCACACAATGTATATAGATTCTTTTTTTTCTACTATGTCATTTGACTTGTTTATTGTTTACTCCATGTGTAACTCTGTGTTGTTGTCTGTTCACACTGCTATGCTTTATCGTGGCCAGGACGCAGTTGTAAATGAGAACTTGTTCTCAACTAGCCTACCTGGTTAAATAAAGGTGTTCTCAACTAGTCTACCTGGTTAAATAAAGGTGTTCTCAACTAGCCCACCTGGTTAAATAAAGGTGTTCTCAACTAGCCTACCTGGTTAAATAAAGGTGTTCTCAACTAGCCTACCTGGTTAAATAAAGGTGTTCTCAACTAGCCTACCTGGTTAAATAAAGGTGGAATAAAATAAACAACATTGACAGGTCAGGGAATCAGCCTCAAAATATTGTCCACCCTGGGTTTACTAATGGACACAGAGGTGTTGTGGTAACCTTGCCTGAGACCTGGAGATTTGTGTTAGCTCCCTGGTCTAATGCATAGGCTTTAGCTCAGCGGGCTAACAGGAGACCTGTGTTGGAACCCAGTCGGTCACACTGAAACCACTGTTCTCTTGGTACATAAAGTAAAACCAACGACGTGATCCCTTGCCTCTCTGTCTCCAGGGCACGTTCCCCTACGGTATCGACATCGTAGTAGCAGCTGACTACTTTGCTGTTGGGAACCTGAACAACTGTTACCTGTCCATCAGGTGAGTTAAAGATACTCTACAGAGGTTTGACCTCTAGGGGAGCTCTTGAGCCAAAATTGACCTCCTTAATAACGAGACACATTATATTAACCAGGATGAATTACCTGACGTTTGAAAAGAGTCACTACCGGGAAATGTGGGTACAATTTCATAATTGTCGACAGATAATTTGTTTGTTTGACATATTGGGATCTTTTTGTTGTCTGTAAAATGTATTATACGAGAAATAGTGGTGGAGACAATTTTATGAGCAAATATACAGTACCATTCAAAGGTATGGACACCCACTCATTCCAGGGTGTGCCAAGAGTGTGCAAAGCTGTCATTAAGGCAAAGGGTGGCTACTTTGTTAAATAAATCAAAATATATTGTATATGAGATTCTTCACTTTTTTTGGTTACTACATGGTTCCATATGTTATTTAATAGTTTTAATGTCTTCTCTATTAATCTACAATATGCAATCTATTACGTGGCTCTGAGACCACCATCCGCGGGGGGGGGGGGGTACACAGCCCGAACGCGCTCTGAGACCACCATCAGCGGGGGGGTGGGGGGTAGGGTACACAGCCCGAACGCGCTCTGAGACCACCATCCACGGGGGGGGGGGGGGGGGGTACACAGCCCGAACGCGCTCTGAGACCAACATCGGGGGGGGGGGGGGGGGGTACACAGACCGAACGCACACCTCCCCACAATTCCCAGCCAACCCCTCTCCGTTACACAGACCGAACGCGCACCTCCCCACAATTCCCAGCCAACCCCTCTCCGTTACACGTCCTCTATTAATTTTGAATGTGTTGACAGTTGGAGAAATTGCTGGAGCTGCACGACAGAATTTGAAAAAGGTCAACGGTCCAATATTGTAGAACACTGCTGTGGTTACGTGTACACATTTAGGCCTTCTACACAGAGGGTTGTGTCTTTAGAAACCATTTCCCTGTGTGTGAGGGGAGTCTACCTGGTGGTAGTAGGAGTCTACCTGGTGGTAGTAGGAGTCTACCTGGTGGTAGTAGGAGTCTACCTGGTGGTAGTAGGAGTCTACCTGGTGGTAGTAGGAGTCTACCTGGTGGTAGTAGGAGTCTACCTGGTGGTAGTAGGAGTCTACCTGGTGGTAGTAGGAGTCTACCTGGTGGTAGTAGGAGTCTACCTGGTGGTAGTAGGAGTCGACCAGTCTACCTGGTGGTAGTAGGAGTCGACCAGTCTACCTGGTGGTAGTAGGAGTCGACCAGTCTACCTGGTGGTAGTAGGAGTCGACCAGTCTACCTGGTGGTAGTAGGAGTCGACCAGTCTACCTGGTGGTAGTAGGAGTCGACCAGTCTACCTGGTGGTAGTAGGAGTCGACCAGTCTACCTGGTGATAGTAGGAGTCTACCTGGTGATAGTAGGAGTCTACCTGGTGATAGTAGGAGTCTACCTGGTGATAGTAGGAGTCTACCTGGTGATAGTAGGAGTCTACCAGTCTACCTGGTGGTAGTAGTCTACCTGGTGATAGTAGGAGTCTACCTGGTGATAGTAGGAGTCTACCTGGTGATAGTAGGAGTCTACCTGGTGATAGTAGGAGTCTACCTGGTGATAGTAGGAGTCTACCTGGTGATAGTAGGAGTCTACCTGGTGATAGTAGGAGTCTACCTGGTGGTAGTAGTAGGAGTCTACCTGGTGGTAGTAGGAGTCTACCTGGTGATAGTAGGAGTCTACCTGGTGGTAGTAGGAGTCTACCAGTCTACCTGGTGATAGTAGGAGTCTACCTGGTGATAGTAGGAGTCTACCAGTCTACCTGGTGGTAGTAGTCTACCTGGTGATAGTAGGAGTCTACCTGGTGATAGTAGGAGTCTACCTGGTGATAGTAGGAGTCTACCTGGTGGTAGTAGGAGTCTACCTGGTGGTAGTAGGAGTCTACCTGGTGGTAGTAGGAGTCTACCTGGTGGTAGTAGGAGTCTACCTGGTGGTAGTAGGAGTCTACCAGTCTACCTGGTGGTAGTAGGAGTCTACCAGTCTACCTGGTGATAGTAGGAGTCTACCTGGTGATAGTAGGAGTCTACCTGGTGATAGTAGGAGTCTACCTGGTGATAGTAGGAGTCTACCTGGTGATAGTAGGAGTCTACCTGGTGATAGTAGGAGTCTACCTGGTGATAGTAGGAGTCTACCTGGTGGTAGTAGGAGTCTACCTGGTGGTAGTAGGAGTCTACCTGGTGGTAGTAGGAGTCTACCTGGTGGTAGTAGGAGTCTACCTGGTGGTAGTAGGAGTCTACCTGGTGGTAGTAGGAGTCTACCTGGTGGTAGTAGGAGTCTACCTGGTGGTAGTAGGAGTCTACCTGGTGGTAGTAGGAGTCTACCTGGTGGTAGTAGGAGTCTACCTGGTGGTAGTAGGAGTCTACCTGGTGGTAGTAGGAGTCTACCTGGTGGTAGTAGGAGTCTACCTGGTGGTAGTAGGAGTCTACATGGTGGTAGTGAGGAGTCTACCTGGTTGGTAGTAGGAGTCTACCTGGTGGTAGTAGGAGTCCTACCTGTGTGGTAGTTAGGAAGGCTAACCGTGGTGGTAGTAGGAGTCTACCCTGGTGGTAGTAGGAGTCTACCTGGTGGTAGGTAGGAGTCTACCCTGGTGGTAGTAAGGGAGTCTACCTGGTGGTAGTAGGAGTCTACCTGGTGGTAGTAGGAGTCTACCTGGTGGTAGTAGGAGGTCTACCATGGTGGTAGTAGGAGTCTACCTGGGTGGTAGTAGGAGGAGTCCTGACCCTGGGTGGTATATGAGTCTAACCTACCTGGTGGTAGTAGGAGTCTAACCAGTCTACCTGGTGGTAGTAGGAGTCTACCAGGCTACCTGTGGTAGTAGGAGTCTAACCTGAGGGTAGTAGGAGTCTACCAGTCTACCTGGTGATATAGGATTCGTACCAGTTCTACCTAGGTGATTAGTAGGATTCGACCTGGTAATAGTAGAGGTCTACCTGGTGATAGTAGGAGTCTACCTGGTGTAGTAGGAGTCTACCTGGTGATAGTAGGAGTCTACCTGGTGATAGTAGGAGTCTACCTGGTGATAGTAGGAGTCTACCTGGTGATAGTAGGAGTCTACCTGGTGATAGTAGGAGTCTACCTGGTGATAGTAGGAGTCTACCTGGTGATAGTAGGAGTCTACCTGGTGATAGTAGGAGTCTACCTGGTGATAGTAGGAGTCTACCTGGTGATAGTAGGAGTCTACCTGGTGGTAGTAGGAGTCTACCTGGTGGTAGTAGGAGTCTACCTGGTGGTAGTAGGAGTCTACCTGGTGGTAGTAGGAGTCTACCTGGTGGTAGTAGGAGTCTACCAGTCTACCTGGTGGTAGTAGGAGTCTACCTGGTGGTAGTAGGAGTCTACCTGGTGGTAGTAGGAGTCTACCTGGTGGTAGTAGGAGTCTACCTGGTGGTAGTAGGAGTCTACCTGGTGGTAGTAGGAGTCTACCTGGTGGTAGTAGGAGTCTACCTGGTGGTAGTAGGAGTCTACCTGGTGGTAGTAGGAGTCTACCTGGTGGTAGTAGGAGTCTACCTGGTGGTAGTAGGAGTCTACCTGGTGGTAGTAGGAGTCTACCTGGTGGTAGTAGGAGTCTACCTGGTGGTAGTAGGAGTCTACCTGGTGATAGTAGGAGTCTACCTGGTGATAGTAGGAGTCTACCTGGTGATAGTAGGAGTCTACCAGTCTACCTGGTGGTAGTAGGAGTCTACCAGTCTACCTGGTGGTAGTAGGAGTCTACCAGTCTACCTGGTGGTAGTAGGAGTCTACCAGTCTACCTGGTGGTAGTAGGAGTCTACCAGTCTACCTGGTGGTAGTAGGAGTCTACCAGTCTACCTGGTGGTAGTAGGAGTCTACCAGTCTACCTGGTGGTAGTAGGAGTCTACCAGTCTACCTGGTGGTAGTAGGAGTCTACCAGTCTACCTGGTGGTAGTAGGAGTCTACCAGTCTACCTGGTGGTAGTAGGAGTCTACCTGGTGGTAGTAGGAGTCTACCTGGTGGTAGTAGGAGTCTACCTGGTGGTAGTAGGAGTCTACCTGGTGATAGTAGGAGTCTACCTGGTGATAGTAGGCGTCTACCTGGTGGTAGTAGGAGTCTACCAGTCTACCTGGTAGTAGTAGTCTACCAGTCTACCTGGTAGTAGTAGTCTACCAGTCTACCTGGTAGTAGTAGTCTACCAGTCTACCTGGTGATAGTAGGAGTCTACCTGGTGATAGTAGGCATCTACCTGGTGGTAGTAGGAGTCTACCAGTCTACCTGGTAGTAGTAGTCTACCAGTCTACCAGGTAGTAGTAGTCTACCAGTCTACCTGGTGATATTCGGAGTCTACCTGGTGATATTCGGAGTCTACCTGGTGATATTCGGAGTCTACCTGGTAATAGTAGGAGTCTACCTGGTGATAGTAGGAGTCTACCTGGTGATAGTAGGAGTCTACCTGGTGATAGTAGGAGTCTACCTGGTGATAGTAGGAGTCTACCTGGTGATAGTAGGAGTCTACCTGGTGATAGTAGGAGTCTACCTGGTGATAGTAGGAGTCTACCTGGTGATAGTAGGAGTCTACCTGGTGATAGTAGGAGTCTACCTGGTGATAGTAGGCATCTACCTGGTGGTAGTAGGAGTCTACCAGTCTACCTGGTAGTAGTAGTCTACCAGTCTACCTGGTAGTAGTAGTCTACCAGTCTACCTGGTGATATTCGGGGTCTACCTGGTGATATTCGGGGTCTACCTGGTAATAGTAGGAGTCTACCTGGTAATAGTAGGAGTCTACCTGGTGATAGTAGGAGTCTACCTGGTGATAGTAGGAGTCTACCTGGTGATAGTAGGAGTCTACCTGGTGATAGTAGGAGTCTACCTGGTGATAGTAGGAGTCTACCTGGTGATAGTAGGAGTCTACCTGGTGATAGTAGGAGTCTACCTGGTGATAGTAGGAGTCTACCTGGTGGTAGTAGGAGTCTACCAGTCTACCTGGTGGTAGTAGTCTACCAGTCTACCTGGTGGTAGTAGTCTACCAGTCTACCTGGTGATAGTAGGAGTCTACCAGTCTACCTGGTGATAGTAGGAGTCTACCAGTCTACCTGGTGATAGTAGGAGTCTACCAGTCTACCTGGTGATAGTAGGAGTCTACCTGGTGATAGTAGGAGTCTACCTGGTGATAGTAGGAGTCTACCTGGTGATAGTAGGAGTCTACCTGGTGATAGTAGGAGTCTACCTGGTGATAGTAGGAGTCTACCTGGTGATAGTAGGAGTCTACCTGGTGATAGTAGGAGTCTACCTGGTGATAGTAGGAGTCTACCTGGTGATAGTAGGAGTCTACCTGGTGATAGTAGGAGTCTACCTGGTGATAGTAGGAGTCTACCTGGTGATAGTAGGAGTCTACCTGGTGATAGTAGGAGTCTACCTGGTGATAGTAGGAGTCTACCTGGTGGTAGTAGGAGTCTACCAGTCTACCTGGTGGTAGTAGGAGTCTACCAGTCTACCTGGTGGTAGTAGGAGTCTACCAGTCTACCTGGTGGTAGTAGGAGTCTACCTGGTGGTAGTAGGAGTCTACCTGGTGGTAGTAGGAGTCTACCTGGTGGTAGTAGGAGTCTACCTGGTGGTAGTAGGAGTCTACCTGGTGGTAGTAGGAGTCTACCTGGTGGTAGTAGGAGTCTACCAGTCTACCTGGTGGTAGTAGGAGTCTACCTGGTGGTAGTAGGAGTCTACCTGGTGGTAGTAGGAGTCTACCTGGTGGTAGTAGGAGTCTACCTGGTGGTAGTAGGAGTCTACCTGGTGGTAGTAGGAGTCTACCTGGTGGTAGTAGGAGTCTACCTGGTGGTAGTAGGAGTCTACCTGGTGGTAGTAGGAGTCTACCTGGTGGTAGTAGGAGTCTACCTGGTGGTAGTAGGAGTCTACCTGGTGGTGGTAGGAGTCTACCTGGTGGTGGTAGGAGTCTACCTGGTGGTGGTAGGAGTCTACCTGGTGGTGGTAGGAGTCTACCTGGTGGTGGTAGGAGTCTACCTGGTGGTAGTAGGAGTCTACCTGGTGGTGGTAGAACCACAGAACATAGCTGTACCATCTGGCCTTAGTCAAATGGAGCCTGCCACTTATATTGTAGAAGTATTTTTTTTGTAAAGGGGTGTGCATAGGGAAATGTCCTTTATGTTGAACCAGGGACGTTTTCTCCTCTTCTCAATGCATCGCTGACATCTCAGGTATCTGAGATGTCAAAGCCCTGCCTCTCTGTAGAATGTGACTGTCCCCATAGGTGCCCTGAGGCTGTGTCACTGACTGCGTTTGAAATGGCATCCTATTCTCTTCTCTTTCGTTTAACGTAGTGCACTAGAATGTCATTTCAGACTCAGTCCTGCCTCTCTGTAGAATGTGACTGTCACCATCCTAATCCTATGAGTGACGTCTCTACCGCCACCTAGACTGTCAGAGGAAACATTCCTCCCACATCATAGAGTAAAACCTGTTGAAGAATGTAGCCTCGGGGGAGACCCACTAAACTTCTGACTGCAGAAACAGATTACTGTTGAGGCCCAAGATGTTGTTGAGGAAGTAAACAATCTGACAATATGTTCTGTAGGCTGACGCTGAATGTTGTTGAAAAGGAGCCTTTAAATAGCTGTGTCCAGTAATGTAGTTAGTTAGCTGGGTCCAGTAATGTAGTTAGTTAGCTGGGTCCGGTACTGTAGTTAGCTGGGTCCGGTACTGTAGTTAGCTGGGTCCGGTACTGTAGTTAGTTAGCTGGGTCCGGTACTGTAGTTAGTTAGCTGGGTCCGGTACTGTAGTTAGTTAGCTGGGTCCGGTACTGTAGTTAGTTAGTTGGGTCCAGTACTGTAGTTAGTTAGCTGGGTCCAGTACTGTAGTTAGTTAGCTGGGTCCGGAACTGTAGTTAGTTAGCTGGGTCCGGAACTGTAGTTAGTTAGCTGGGTCCGGTACTGTAGGTAGTTAGCTGGGTCCGGTACTGTAGTTAGTTAGCTTGGTCCGGTACTGTAGTTAGTTAGCTGGATCCGGTACTGTAGTTAGTTAGCTGGATCCGGTACTGTAGTTAGTTAGCTGGATCCGGTACTGTAGTTAGTTAGCTGGGTCCGGTACTGTAGTTAGTTAGCTGGGTCCGGTACTGTAGGTAGTTAGCTGGGTCCGGTACTGTAGTTAGTTAGTTGGGTCCGGTACTGTAGTTAGGTAGTTAGTTAGCTGGGTCCAGTACTGTAGTTAGTTAGCTGGGTCCGGTACTGTAGGTAGTTAGTTGGGTCCAGTACTGTAGTTAGTTAGTTGGGTCCGGTACTGTAGTTAGTTAGTTAGTTAGCTGGGTCCGGTACTGTAGTTAGGTAGTTAGTTAGCTGGGTCCAGTACTGTAGTTAGTTAGCTGGGTCCAGTACTGTAGTTAGTTAGTTGGGTCCAGTACTGTAGTTAGTTAGTTGGGTCCGGTACTGTAGTTAGTTAGTTAGCTGGGTCCGGTACTGTAGTTAGTTAGTTAGCTGGGTCCGGTACTGTAGTTAGTTAGTTAGCTGGGTCCGGTTCTGTAGTTAGTTAGTTAGCTGGGTCCGGTTCTGTAGTTAGTTAGTTAGCTGGGTCCGGTACTGTAGTTAGTTAGTTAGCTGGGTCCGGTACTGTAGTTAGTTAGTTAGCTGGGTCCGGTACTGTAGTTAGTTAGTTAGCTGGGTCCGGTACTGTAGTTAGTTAGTTAGCTGGGTCCGGTACTGTAGTTAGTTAGTTAGCTGGGTCCGGTACTGTAGTTAGTTAGTTAGTTAGCTGGGTCCGGTACTGTAGTTAGTTAGTTAGTTAGCTGGGTCCGGTTCTTTAGTTAGTTAGTTAGTTAGCTGGGTCCGGTACTGTAGTTAGTTAGTTAGTTAGCTGGGTACGGTACTGTAGTTAGTTAGTTAGTTAGCTGGGTACGGTACTGTAGTTAGTTAGTTAGTTAGCTGGGTACGGTACTGTAGTTAGTTAGTTAGCTGGGTACGGTACTGTAGTTAGTTAGTTAGTTAGCTGGGTACGGTACTGTAGTTAGTTAGTTAGTTAGCTGGGTACTGTACTGTAGTTAGTTAGCTGGGTACGGTACTGTAGTTAGTTAGTTAGTTAGCTGGGTACGGTACTGTAGTTAGTTAGTTAGTTAGCTGGGTACGGTACTGTAGTTAGTTAGTTAGTTAGCTGGGTACGGTACTGTAGTTAGTTAGTTAGTTAGCTGGGTACGGTACTGTAGTTAGTTAGTTAGTTAGCTGGGTACGGTACTGTAGTTAGTTAGTTAGTTAGCTGGGTACGGTACTGTAGTTAGTTAGTTAGTTAGTTAGCTGGGTACGGTACTGTAGTTAGTTAGTTAGTTAGTTAGCTGGGTACGGTACTGTAGTTAGTTAGTTAGTTAGTTAGCTGGTACGGTACTGTAGTTAGTTAGTTAGTTAGTTAGCTGGGTACGGTACTGTAGTTAGTTAGTTAGTTAGTTAGCTGGGTACGGTACTGTAGTTAGTTAGTTAGTTAGTTAGCTGGGTACGGTACTGTAGTTAGTTAGTTAGTTAGCTGGGTACGGTACTGTAGTTAGTTAGTTAGCTGGGTACGGTACTGTAGTTAGTTAGCTGGGTACTGTAGTTAGTTAGTTAGCTGGGTACTGTAGTTAGTTAGTTAGCTGGGTACTGTAGTTAGTTAGTTAGCTGGGTACTGTACTGTAGTTAGTTAGCTAGTGAACTGTTGTGTAAAACCCATTTATGGTGTCGCACCAATACTAGTCTCAAATGCAACTTTTATTTTGATTTTCCCCACAACCTACGGTTGTGCACCCTGTTATACCATTACCTGTAGTAGTAGTAGTAGTTATAACATTACCTGTAGTAGTAGTAGTAGTAGTAGTAGTAGTAGTTATACCATTACCTGTAGTAGTAGTAGTAGTAGTAGTAGTAGTTATAACATTACCTGTAGTAGTAGTAGTAGTAGTAGTAGTAGTTATAACATTACCTGTAGTAGTAGTAGTAGTTATACATTACCTGTAGTAGTAGTAGTAGTAGTAGTAGTAGTTATACCATTACCTGTAGTAGTAGTAGTAGTTATAACATTACCTGTAGTAGTAGTAGTAGTTATAACATTACTGTAGTAGTAGTAGTAGTAGTAGTAGTAGTAGTTATACCATTACCTGTAGTAGTAGTAGTAGTTATAACATTACCTGTAGTAGTAGTAGTAGTAGTAGTAGTAGTAGTTATACCATTACCTGTAGTAGTAGTAGTAGTTATAACATTACCTGTAGTAGTAGTAGTAGTAGTAGTAGTAGTAGTTATAACATTACCTGTAGTAGTAGTAGTAGTAGTAGTAGTAGTAGTAGTAGTAGTTATAACATTACCTGTAGTAGTAGTAGTAGTTATACCATTACCTGTAGTTATAACATTACATGTAATAGTAGTAGTATTTATAACATTACCTGTAGTAGTAGTAGTTATAACATTACCTGTAGTAGTAGTAGTAGTAGTTATAACATTACCTGTAGTAGTAGTAGTAGTTATAACATTACCTGTAGTAGTAGTAGTAGTAGTAGTAGTAGTAGTAGTAGTAGTAGTAGTAGTAGTAGTAGTAGTAGTAGTTATAACATTACCAGTAGTAGTAGTTATAACATTACCAGTAGTAGTAGTAGTTATAACATTACCAGTAGTAGTAGTAGTAGTTATAACATTACCTGTAGTAGTAGTAGTTATAACATTACCTGTAGTAGTAGTAGTTATAACATTACCTGTAGTAGTAGTAGTTATAACATTACCTGTAGTAGTAGTTGTAGTTATAACATTACCTGTAGTAGTAGTAGTAGTTATAACATTACCTGTAGTAGTTGTAACATTACCTGTAGTAGTAGTAGTTATAACTACTACCACTACTACTACAGGTAATGTTATAACTACTACTACTACAGGTAATGTTATAACTTCTACCACTACTACTACAGGTAATGTTATAACTACTACCACTACTACTACAGGTAATGTTATAACATTACCTGTAGTAGTAGTAGTAGTAGTAGTAGTAGTTATAACATTACCAGTAGTAGTAGTAGTAGTATTAACATTACCAGTAGTAGTAGTAGTAGTTATAACATTACCAGTATAGTAGTTATAACATTACCATAGTAGTAGTTATAACATTACCTGTAGTAGTAGTAGTAGTTCAAACATTACCTGTAGTAGTAGTTATAACATTACCTGTAGTAGTAGTAGTTATAACATTACCTGTAGTAGTAGTTATACATTACCTGTAGTAGTAGTAGTAGTAGTTATAACATTACCAGTAGTAGTTATAACATTACCTGTAGTGGTTATAACATTACCTGTAGTAGTAGTAGTTGATATAACATTACCTGTAGTAGTAGCAGTTGTTATAACATTACCTGTAGTAGTAGTAGTAGTTATAACATTACCTGTAGTAGTAGTAGTAGTAGTAGTAGTAGTAGTTTATAACATTACCTGTAGTAGTAGTAGTTATAACATTACCTGTAGTAGTAGTAGTTGTTATAACATTACCTGTAGTAGTAGTAGTAGTTATAACATTACCTGTAGTAGTAGTAGTAGTTACAACATTACCTGTAGTAGTAGTAGTAGTTATAACATTACCTGTAGTAGTAGTAGTTGTTATAACATTACCTGTAGTAGTAGTAGTAGTAGTTATAACATTACCTGTAGTGGTAGTAGTTATAACATTACCTGTAGTAGTTGTTATAACATTACCTGTAGTAGTAGTAGTAGTTATAACATTACCTGTAGTAGTAGTAGTTTATAACATTACCTGTAGTAGTAGTAGTAGTTATAACATTACCTGTAGTAGTAGTAGTTGTTATAACATTACCTGTAGTAGTAGTAGTAGTAGTTATAACATTACCTGTAGTGGTAGTAGTTATAACATTACCTGTAGTAGTTGTTATAACATTACCTGTAGTAGTAGTAGTAGTTATAACATTACCTGTAGTAGTAGTAGTAGTAGTAGTAGTAGTGGTAGTAGTAATAACATTACCTGTAGTAGTAGTTATACCATTACCTGTAGTAGTAGTAGTAGTTATATACCATTACCTTAGTAGTAGTAGTAGTAGTAGTTATAACATTACCTGTAGTAGTAGTAGTAGTAGTTATAACATTACCTGTAGTAGTAGTAGTTATAACAACATTACATGTAGGAGTAGTAGTAGTTATAACATTACTTGTAGTAGTAGTTATAAACATTACCTGTAGTAGTAATAGTAGTAGTTATAACATTACCTATAATAATAGTTATAACATTACCTGTAGTAGTAGTAGTTGTATAACATTACCTGTAGTAGTAAATAGTAAACCTCTTGCCTTGTTCTCTTCAGTGTTTACATCGCCAGTTTCCCAGAATACACCAGGCCCATGATCGACCACTTGGTAGCCATGAAGATCAACCACTGGGATGGGTAAGGGCCTTTCCTGTCCTCATCCATGACCTTTAGACTTTGATCAAATACTTTCAAATACCGTACTTGATTTAGTTTGCCCGTTACCATGGATCCAATGGAATAGTCCCAGAAGCTAAACCAATGGAATAGCCCCAGAAGCTAAACCAATGGAATGGTCCCAGAAGCTAAACCAATGAATAGTCCCAGAAGCTAAGCCAATGGAATAGTCCCAGAAGCTACATCAATGGAATAGTCCCAGAAGCTACATCAATGGAATAGTCCCAGAAGCCCAACCAATGGAATCGGCCCAGAAGCTAAACCAACGGAATAGCCCCAGAAGCTAAACCAACGGAATAGCCCCAGAAGCTAAACCAACGGAATAGCCCCAGAAGCTAAAACCAACGGAAAGTCCCAGAAGCTAAACCAATGGAATAGCCCCAGAAGCTAAACCAATGGAATAGCCCCAAGCTAAACCAATGGAATAGCCCCAGAAGCTAAACCAATGGAATAGCCCCAGAAGCTAAACCAATGGAATAGCCCCAGAAGCTAAACCAATGGAATAGCCCCAGAAGCTAAACCAATGGAATAGCCCCAGAAGCTAAACCAATGGAATAGTCCCAGAAGCTAAATCAATGGAATAGCCCCAGAAGCTAAATCAAGCACACCTCAAGTTAGTATTTGTCTTCTGTGTTTGTCCCAAGTGGGATGTCCGTATGCCAGCCTGTTGCCATTAAAGCGTTACTACTGTGTGTAGCCTATTAGAGTAGAAGCCATTGTATGTAAGGAGAAAGTGGAATTATCCTCTGCTTGTGTATCTGTTGTTCTGCAGGGTGATTCGACAGCTAGCGACAAAGGCTTGCATAATCTGACGCCTCAAGCACCTGATTATATGGCCACAACAGGTGAGCTACGTCATTGGTCCTGTTCCCTACCTGCTCTAACACAACACATTGTCTTACTGTGGAATGGACTGGGTATGTTCATCTATAGTCACTGTTCCCTACCTGCTCTAACACAACACATTGTCTTACTGTGGAAGGGACTGGGTGTGTTCATCTATAGTCACTGTTCCCTACCTGCTCTAACACAACACATTGTCTTACTGTGGAATGGACTGGGTTTTCATCTATAGTCACTGTTGTTGTGTCTGGGTCTTTTCACCTGTCTTGTTATTATTGAATGATTTATGTGTTTATAATGAACACACAGAGAGAGGTCAAAGGCAATAGGCCAGATTTGAAACTGCCGCTATCATAGACGTGTACCAGAGGCTGTGTCATTACAGGCAAACCAGCCTGGCCACAAATCGTGCAGGTTATATTC
>NW_022265917.1:0-20000 GCF_002021735.2 Oncorhynchus kisutch
TCAGAAGAGACAGTAGTAATTCTCCCTCTCGTCTGTTTGTATCAGAAGAGACAGTAGTAATTCTCCCTCTCGGTCTGTGTTGTATCAGAAGAGACAGTAGTAATTCTCTCCCTCTCGTCTGTGTTGTATCAGAAGAGACAGTAGTAATTCTCTCTCTGTCTGTATCAGAAGAGACAGTAGTAATTCTCCCTCTCGTCTGGTTGTATCAGAAGAGACAGTAGTAATTCTCCCTCTCGTCTGTGTTTGTATCAGAAGAGACAGTAGTAATTCTCCCTCTCGGTCTGTATCAGAAGAGACAGTAGTAATTCTCTCTGTCTGTATCAGAAGAGACAGTAGTAATTCTCCCTCTCGGTCTGTGTTGTATCAGAAGAGACAGTAGTAATTCTCCCTCTCGGTCTGTATCAGAAGAGACAGTAGTAATTCTCCCTCTCGGTCTGTGTATCAGAAGAGACAGTAGTAATTCTCCCTCTCTGTCTGTGTTGTATCAGAAGAGACAGTAGTAATTCTCTCTGTCTGTCGTATCAGAAGAGACAGTAGTAATTCTCCCTCTCGGTCTGTGTTGTATCAGAAGAGACAGTAGTAATTCTCCCTCTCGGTCTGTGTTGTATCAGAAGAGACAGTAGTAATTCCCTCTCTGTCGTGTTGTATCAGAAGACAGTAGTAATTCTCTCTCTCTGTCTGTATCAGAAGAGACAGTAGTAATTTCTCCCTCTCGTCTGTGTTGTATCAGAAGAGACAGTAGTAATTCTCCCTCTCTGTCTGTGTTGTATCAGAAGAGACAGTAGTAATTCTCCCTCTCGGTCTGTTTGTATCAGAAGAGACAGTAGTAATTCTCCCTCTCTGTCTGTATCAGAAGAGACAGTAGTAATTCTCCCTCTCGGTCTGTTGTATCAGAAGAGACAGTAGTAATTCTCCCTCTCTCTGTGTGTATCAGAAGAGACAGTAGTAATTCTCCCTCTCGTCTGTGTTGTATCAAAGAGACAGTAGTAATTCTCCCTCTCGGTCTGTGTTGTATCAGAAGAGACAGTAGTAATTCTCCCTCTCGGTCTGTGTTGTATCAGAGACAGTAGTAATTCTCCCTCTCTGTCTGTGTTGTATCAGAAGAGACAGTAGTAATTCTCCTCTCGGTCTGTGTTCAGAAGAGACAGTAGTAATTCTCTCTGTCTGTCTGTATCAGAAGAGACAGTAGTAATTCTCCCTCTCGGTCTGTGTTGTATCAGAAGAGACAGTAGTAATTCTCCCTCTCTGTCTGTATCAGAAGAGACAGTAGTAATTCTCCCTCTCTGTCTGTGTTGTATCAGAGAGACAGTAGTAATTCTCCCTCTCGGTCTGTGTTGTATCAGAAGAGACAGTAGTAATTCTCCCTCTCGTCTGTTGTGTATCAGAAGAGACAGTAGTAATTCTCCTCCCTCTGTCTGTGTTGTATCAGAAGAGACAGTAGTAATTCTCCCTCTCTGTCTGTGTTGTATCAGAAGAGACAGTAGTAATTCTCCCTCTCGGTCTGTGTTGTATCAAGAGACAGTAGTAATTCCCCCTCTGTCTGTGTTGTATCAGAAGAGACAGTAGTAATTCTCCTCTCGGTCTGTGTTGTATCAGAAGAGACAGTAGTAATTCTCCCTCTCGGTCTGTGTTGTATCAGAAGAGACAGTAGTAATTCTCCCTCTCTGTCTGTGTTGTATCAGAAGAGACAGTAGTAATTCTCCCTCTCTGTCTGTGTTGTATCAGAAGAGACAGTAGTAATTCTCCCTCTCGGTCTGTGTTGTATCAGAAGAGACAGTAGTAATTCTCCCTCTCGGTCTGTGTTGTATCAGAAGAGACAGTAGTAATTCTCCCTCTCGGTCTGTATCAGAAGAGACAGTAGTAATCTCCCTCTCGGTCTGTGTTGTATCAGAAGAGACAGTAGTAATTCTCCCTCTCGGTCTGTGTTGTATCAGAAGAGACAGTAGTAATTCTCCCTCTCGTCTGTGTTGTATCAGAAGAGACAGTAGTAATTCTCCCCCTCGGTCTGTGTGTATCAGAAGAGACAGTAGTAATTCTCCCTCTCTGTCTGTATCAGAAGAGACAGTAGTAATTCTCTCGTCTGTGTTGTATCAGAAGAGACAGTAGTAATTCTCCCTCTCTGTCTGTGTTGTATCAGAAGAGACAGTAGTAATTCTCTCTGTCTGTATCAGAAGAGACAGTAGTAATTCTCCCTCTCTGTCTGTGTTGTATCAGAAGAGACAGTAGTAATTCTCCCTCTCGGTCTTGTATCAGAAGAGACAGTAGTAATTCTCCCTCTCTGTCTGTGTTGTATCAGAAGACAGTAGTAATTCTCCCTCTCTGTCTGTATCAGAAGAGACAGTAGTAATTCTCCCTCTCGGTCTGTGTTGTATCAGAAGAGACAGTAGTAATTCTCCCTCTCGTCTGTGTGTATCAGAAGAGACAGTAGTAATTCTCTCTGTCTGTATCAGAAGAGACAGTAGTAATTCTCTCTGTCTGTATCAGAAGAGACAGTAGTAATTCTCTCTGTCTGTATCAGAAGAGACAGTAGTAATTCTCCCTCTCTGTCTGTATCAGAAGAGACAGTAGTAATTCTCCCTCTCGTCTGTGTCAGAAGAGACAGTAGTAATTCTCCCTCTCGGTCTGTATCAGAAGAGACAGTAGTAATTCTCCCTCTCGGTCTGTATCAGAAGAGACAGTAGTAATTCTCTCTGTCTGTGTTGTATCAGAAGAGACAGGAGTAATTTCTCTCGGTATGTATCAGAAGAGACAGTAGTAATCTCCCTCGGTCTGTATCAGAAGAGACAGTAGTAATTCTCCCTCTCGGTCTGTGTGTATCAGAAGAGACAGTAGTAATTCTCCCTCTCGGTCTGTGTTGTATCAGAAGAGACAGTAGTAATTCTCTCTGTCTGTATCAGAAGAGACAGTAGTAATTCTCTCTGTCTGTATCAGAAGAGACAGTAGTAATTCTCTCTGTCTGTATCAGAAGAGACAGTAGTAATTCTCCCTCTCTGTCTGTATCAGAAGAGACAGTAGTAATTCTCCCTCTCTGTCTGTATCAGAAGAGACAGTAGTAATTCTCCCTCTCTCGTCGTCTGTATCAGAAGAGACAGTAGTAATTCTCCCTCTCTGTCTGTATCAGAAGAGACAGTAGTAATTCTCTCTGTCTGTGTTGTATCAGAAGAGACAGTAGTAATTCTCTCGTCGTCTGTATCAGAAGAGACAGTAGTAATTCTCTCGGTCTGTATCAGAAGAGACAGTAGTAATTCTCCCTCTCTGTCTGTATCAGAAGAGACAGTAGTAATTCTCTCGGTCTGTATCAGAAGAGACAGTAGTAATTCTCTCTCGGTCTGTATCAGAAGAGACAGTAGTAATTCTCTCTGTCTGTATCAGAAGAGACAGTAGTAATTCTCCCTCTCGGTCTGTATCAGAAGAGACAGTAGTAATTCTCCCTCTCGGTCTGTATCAGAAGAGACAGTAGTAATTCTCTCTGTCTGTATCAGAAGAGACAGTAGTAATTCTCCCTCTCGGTCTGTGTTGTATCAGAAGAGACAGTAGTAATTCTCTCTCTCGTCTGTATCAGAAGAGACAGTAGTAATTCTCCCTCTCGGTCTGTATCAGAAGAGACAGTAGTAATTCTCCCTCTCTGTCTGTATCAGAAGAGACAGTAGTAATTCTCCCTCTCGGTCTGTATCAGAAGAGACAGTAGTAATTCTCCCTCTCTGTCTGTGTTGTATCAGAAGAGACAGTAGTAATTCTCCCTCTCGGTCTGTGTTGTATCAGAAGAGACAGTAGTAATTCTCCCTCTCGGTCTGTGTTGTATCAGAAGAGACAGTAGTAATTCTCCCTCTCGGTCTGTATCAGAAGAGACAGTAGTAATTCTCCCTCGGTCTGTGTTGTATCAGAAGAGACAGTAGTAATTCTCCCTCTCGGTCTGTGTTGTATCAGAAGAGACAGTAGTAATTCTCCCTCTCGGTCTGTGTGTATCAGAAGAGACAGTAGTAATCCTCCCCCTCGGTCTGTGTTGTATCAGAAGAGACAGTAGTAATTCTCCCTCTCTGTCTGTATCAGAAGAGACAGTAGTAATTTCTCGGTCTGTGTTGTATCAGAAGAGACAGTAGTAATTCTCCCTCTCTGTCTGTGTTGTATCAGAAGAGACAGTAGTAATTCTCTCTGTCTGTATCAGAAGAGACAGTAGTAATTCTCCCTCTCTGTCTGTGTTGTATCAGAAGAGACAGTAGTAATTCTCCCTCTCGGTCTGTGTTGTATCAGAAGAGACAGTAGTAATTCTCCCTCTCTGTCTGTGTTGTATCAGAAGAGACAGTAGTAATTCTCCCTCTCTGTCTGTATCAGAAGAGACAGTAGTAATTCTCCCTCTCGTCTGTGTTGTATCAGAAGAGACAGTAGTAATTCTCCCTCTCGGTCTGTGTTGTATCAGAAGAGACAGTAGTAATTCTCTCTGTCTGTATCAGAAGAGACAGTAGTAATTCTCTCTGTCTGTCTCAGAAGAGACAGTAGTAATTCTCTCTGTCTGTATCAGAAGAGACAGTAGTAATTCTCCCTCTCTGTCTGTATCAGAAGAGACAGTAGTAATTCTCCCTCTCTGTCTGTGTCAGAAGAGACAGTAGTAATTCTCCCTCTCGGTCTGTATCAGAAGAGACAGTAGTAATTCTCCCTCTCTGTCTGTATCAGAAGAGACAGGAGTAATTCTCTCTGTCTGTGTTGTATCAGAAGAGACAGGAGTAATTCTCTCGGTCTGTATCAGAAGAGACAGGAGTAATTCTCTCGGTCTGTATCAGAAGAGACAGGAGTAATTCTCCCTCTCTGTCTGTATCAGAAGAGACAGGAGTAATTCTCTCGGTCTGTATCAGAAGAGACAGTAGTAATTCTCTCGGTCTGTATCAGAAGAGACAGTAGTAATTTCTCTCTGTCTGTATCAGAAGAGACAGTAGTAATTCTCCCTCTCGGTCTGTATCAGAAGAGACAGTAGTAATTCTCCCTCTCGGTCTGTATCAGAAGAGACAGTAGTAATTCTCTCTGTCTGTATCAATAAAAACAGGAAGAAGTCACTCGGTCTGTCTCCGAAGAGACAGTAGTAATTCTCCCTCTCGGTCTGTGTTGTATCAGAAGAGACAGTAGTAATTCTCTCTCTCGGTCTGTATCAGAAGAGACAGTAGTAATTCTCCCTCTCGGTCTGTATCAGAAGAGACAGTAGTAATTCTCCCTCTCTGTCTGTATCAGAAGAGACAGTAGTAATTCTCCCTCTCGGTCTGTATCAGAAGAGACAGTAGTAATTCTCCCTCTCGGTCTGTATCAGAAGAGACAGTAGTAATTCTCCCTCTCTGTCTGTGTTGTATCAGAAGAGACAGTAGTAATTCTCCCTCTGTCTGTGTTGTATCAGAAGAGACAGTAGTAATTCTCCCTCTCGGTCTGTGTTGTATCAGAAGAGACAGTAGTAATTCTCCCTCTCGGTCTGTGTTGTATCAGAAGAGACAGTAGTAATTCTCCTCTCTGTCTGTGTTGTATCAGAAGAGACAGTAGTAATTCTCCCTCTCGGTCTGTATCAGAAGAGACAGTAGTAATCCTCCCTCTCGGTCTGTGTTGTATCAGAAGAGACAGTAGTAATTCTCCCTCTCGGTCTGTGTTGTATCAGAAGAGACAGGAGTAATTCTCCCTCTCGGTCTGTGTTGTATCAGAAGAGACAGTAGTAATCCTCCCCTCGGTCTGTGTTGTATCAGAAGAGACAGTAGTAATTCTCCCTCTCTGTCTGTATCAGAAGAGACAGTAGTAATTCTCTTGGTCTGTGTTGTATCAGAAGAGACAGTAGTAATTCTCCCTCTCTGTCTGTGTTGTATCAGAAGAGACAGTAGTAATTCTCTCTGTCTGTATCAGAAGAGACAGTAGTAATTCTCCCTCTCTGTCTGTGTTGTATCAGAAGAGACAGTAGTAATTCTCCCTCTCGGTCTGTGTTGTATCAGAAGAGACAGGAGTAATTCTCCCTCTCTGTCTGTGTTGTATCAGAAGGGACAGTAGTAATTCTCCCTCTCTGTCTGTGTCAGAAGAGACAGTAGTAATTCTCCCTCTCGGTCTGTGTTGTATCAGAAGAGACAGTAGTAATTCTCCCTCTCGGTCTGTGTTGTATCAGAAGAGACAGTAGTAATTCTCTCTGTCTGTATCAGAAGAGACAGTAGTAATTCTCTCTGTCTGTATCAGAAGAGACAGTAGTAATTCTCCCTCTCTGTCTGTATCAGAAGAGACAGTAGTAATTCTCCCTCTCTGTCTGTATCAGAAGAGACAGTAGTAATTCTCCCTCTCTGTCTGTGTCAGAAGAGACAGTAGTAATTCTCCCTCTCGGTCTGTATCAGAAGAGACAGTAGTAATTCTCCCTCTCTGTCTGTATCAGAAGAGACAGGAGTAATTCTCTCTGTCTGTGTTGTATCAGAAGAGACAGGAGTAATTCTCTCGGTCTGTATCAGAAGAGACAGTAGTAATTCTCCCTCTCTGTCTGTATCAGAAGAGACAGTAGTAATTCTCCCTCTCTGTCTGTATCAGAAGGGACAGTAGTAATCTCCCTCTGTCTGTGTCAGAAGAGACAGTAGTAATTCTCCCTCTCTGTCTGTGTCAGAAGAGACAGTAGTAATTCTCCCTCTCGGTCTGTATCAGAAGAGACAGTAGTAAATTCTCCCTCTCTGTCTGTATCAGAAGAGACAGGAGTAATTCTCTCGGTCTGTATCAGAAAGAGACAGGAGTAATTCTCTCGGTCTGTATCAGAAGAGACAGGAGTAATTCTCTCTGTCTGTAATCAGAAGAGACAGTAGTAATTCTCCCTCTCGGTCTGAATCAGAAGAGACAGTAGTAATTCTCCCTCTCGGTCTGTATCAGAAGGGACAGTAGTAATTCTCTCTGTCTGTGTCAGAAGAGACAGTAGTAATTCTCCCTCTCGGTCTGTGTTGTTATCAGAAGAGACAGTAGTAATTCTCTCTCTCGGTCTGTTTCAGAAGAGACAGTAGTAATTCTCCCTCTCGGTCTGTATCAGAAGAGACAGTAGTAATTCTCCCTCTCTGTCTGTATCAGAAGAGACAGTAGTAATTCTCCCTCTCGGTCTGTATCAGAAGAGACAGTAGTAATTCTCCCTCTCGGTCTGTATCAGAAGAGACAGTAGTAATTCTCCCTCTCGGTCTGTATCAGAATAGACAGTAGTAATTCTCCCTCTCGGTCTGTATCAGAAGAGACAGTAGTAAGTAATTCTCCCTCTCGGTCTGTGTTGTATCAGAAGAGACAGTAGTAATTCTCCCTCTCGGTCTGTGTTGTATCAGAAGAGACAGTAGTAATTCTCTCTGTCTGTATCAGAAGAGACAGTAGTAGTAATTCTCTCTGTCTGTATCAGAAGAGACAGTAGTAATTCTCACCTCTCTGTCTGTATCAGAAGAGACAGTAGTAATTCTCCCTCTCTGTCTGTATCAGAAGGGACAGTAGTAATTCTCCCTCTCTGTCTGTGTCAGAAGAGACAGTAGTAATTCTCCCTCTCGGTCTGTATCAAGAAGAGACAGTAGTAATTCTCCCTCTCTGTCTGTATCAGAAGAGACAGGAGTAATTCTTCTCTGTCTGTGTTGTATCAGAAGAGACAGGAGTAATTCTCTCGGTCTGTATCAGAAGAGAACAGGAGTAATTCTCCCTCTCTGTCTGTATCAGAAGGGACAGTAGTAATTCTCCCTCTGTCTGTGTCAGAAGAGACAGTAGTTAATTCTCCCTCTCTGTCTGTGTCAGAAGAGACAGTAGTAATTCTCCCTCTCGGTCTGTATCAGAAGAGACAGTAGTAATTCTCCCTCTCTGTCTGTATCAGAAGAGACAGGAGTAATTCTCTCTGTCTGTATCAGAAGAGACAGGAGTAATTCTCTCGGTCTGTATCAGAAGAGACAGGTAGTAATTCTCTCTTCTGTATCAGAAGAGACAGTAGTAATTCTCCCTCTCGGTCTGAATCAGAAGAGACAGTAGTAATTCTCCCTCTCGGTCTGTATCAGAAGGGACAGTAGTAATTCTCTCTGTCTGTGTCAGAAGAGACAGTAGTAATTCTCCCTTCTCGGTCTGTGTTGTATCAGAAGAGACAGTAGTAATTCTCTCTCTCGGTCTGTATCAGAAGAGACAGTAGTAATCTCCCTCTCTGTCTGTATCAGAAGAGACAGTAGTAATTCCTCCCTCTCGGTCTGTATCAGAAGAGACAGTAGTAATCCTCCCTCTCGGTCTGTATCAGAAGAGACAGTAGTAATTCTCCCTCTCGGTCTGTATCAGAAGAGACAGTAGTAATTCTCCCTCTCTGTCTGTATCAGAAGAGACAGTAGTAATCCTCCCTCTCGGTCTGTATCAGAAGAGACAGTAGTAATCCTCCCTCTCGGTCTGTATCAGAAGAGACAGTAGTAATTCTCTCTGTCTGTATCAGAAGAGACAGTAGTAATTCTCTCTGTCTGTATCAGAAGAGACAGTAGTAATCCTCCCTCTCGTCTGTATCAGAAGAGTATCAGTCAGAAGAGACAGTAGTAATCCTCCCTCTCGTCTGTATCAGAAGAGACAGTAGTATCCTCCCTCTCGGTCTGTATCAGAAGAGACAGTAGTAATCCTCCCTCTCGGTCTGTATCAGAAGAGACAGTAGTAATTCTCCCTCTCGGTCTGTACTCAGAAGAGACAGTAGTTAATTATCCCTCTCGGTCTGTATCAGAAGAGACAGTAGTAATTATCCCTCTCGGTCTGTATCAGAAGAGACAGTAGTAATTATCCCTCTCGGTCTGTATCAGAAGAGAGAGTAGTAATTATCCTCTCGGTCTGTGTTGTATCAGAAGAGAACAGGAGTAATTCTCCCTCTCTGTCTGTGTTGTATCAGAAGAGACAGGAGTAATTCTCTCTGTCTGTGTTGTATCAGAAGAGACAGGAGTACTTCTCTCGTGTCTGTGTTGTATCAGAAGAGACAGTAGTAATTCTCCCTCTCGTCTGTCATCAGAAGGGATAGTAGTAATCCTCCCTCTCGTCTGTATCAGAAGAGACAGTAGTAATTCTCCCTCTCGGTCTGTATCAGAAGAGACAGTAGTAATTCTCTCTGTCTGTATCAGAAGAGACAGTAGTAATTCTCTCTGTCTGTATCAGAAGAGACAGTAGTAATTCTCCCTCTCGGTCTGTATCAGAAGAGACAGTAGTAATTCTCCCTCTCGGTCTGTATCAGAAGAGACAGTAGTAATTCTCCCTCTCGGTCTGTATCAGAAGAGACAGTAGTAATTCTCCCTCTCGGTCTGTATCAGAAGAGACAGTAGTAATTCTCCCTCTCGGTCTGTATCAGAAGAGACAGTAGTAATTCTCCCTCTCGGTCTGTATCAGAAGAGACAGTAGTAATTCTCCCTCTCGGTCTGTATCAGAAGAGACAGTAGTAATTCTCCTCTCGGTCTGTATCAGAAGAGACAGTAGTAATCTCCCTCTCGGTCTGTATCAGAAGAGACAGTAGTAATCCTCCCTCTCGGTCTGTATCAGAAGAGACAGTAGTAATTCTCCCTCTCGGTCTGTGTTGTATCAGAAGAGACAGTAGTAATTCTCTCTGTCTGTATCAGAAGAGACAGTAGTAATTCTCCCTCTCGGTCTGTATCAGAAGAGACAGTAGTAATTCTCCCTCTCTGTCTGTATCAGAAGAGACAGTAGTAATTCTCCCTCTCTGTCTGTATCAGAAGAGACAGTAGTAATTCTCCCTCTCGGTCTGTATCAGAAGAGACAGTAGTAATCTCTCCTCTCTGTCTGTATCAGAAGAGACAGTAGTAATTCTCCCTCTCTGTCTGTATCAGAAGAGACAGTAGTAATTCTCCCTCTCGGTCTGTATCAGAAGAGACAGTAGTAATTCTCCCTCTCGGTCTGTATCAGAAGAGACAGTAGTAATTCTCCCTCTCGGTCTGTATCAGAAGAGACAGTAGTAATTCTCCCTCTCGGTCTGTATCAGAAGAGACAGTAGTAATTCTCCCTCTCGGTCTGTATCAGAAGAGACAGTAGTAATTCTCTCTGTCTGTATCAGAAGAGACAGTAGTAATCTCCCTCTCGGTCTGTATCAGAAGAGACAGTAGTAATTCTCCCTCTCGGTCTGTATCAGAAGAGACAGTAGTAATTCTCCCTCTCGTCTGTATCAGAAGAGACAGTAGTAATTCTCCCTCTCGGTCTGTATCAGAAGAGACAGTAGTAATTCTCCCTCTCTGTCTGTTGTATCAGAAGAGACAGTAGTAATTCTCTCTGTCTGTGTTGTATCAGAAGAGACAGTAGTAATTCTCTCTGTCTGTGTTGTATCAGAAGAGACAGTAGTAATTCTCCCTCTCGGTCTGTATCAGAAGAGACAGTAGTAATTCTCCCTCTCGGTCTGTATCAGAAGAGACAGTAGTAATTCTCCCTCTCGGTCTGTATCAGAAGAGACAGTAGTAATTCTCTCTGTCTGTATCAGAAGAGACAGTAGTAATTCTCTCTGTCTGTATCAGAAGAGACAGTAGTAATTCTCCCTCTCGGTCTGTATCAGAAGAGACAGTAGTAATTCTCCCTCTCGGTCTGTATCAGAAGAGACAGTAGTAATTCTCCCTCTCGGTCTGTATCAGAAGAGACAGTAGTAATTCTCCCTCTCGGTCTGTATCAGAAGAGACAGTAGTAATTCTCCCTCTCGGTCTGTATCAGAAGAGACAGTAGTAATTCTCCCTCTCGGTCTGTATCAGAAGAGACAGTAGTAATTCTCCCTCTCGGTCTGTATCAGAAGAGACAGTAGTAATTCTCCCTCTCGGTCTGTATCAGAAGAGACAGTAGTAATTCTCCCTCTCGGTCTGTATCAGAAGAGACAGTAGTAATCCTCCCTCTCGGTCTGTATCAGAAGAGACAGTAGTAATCCTCCCTCTCGGTCTGTGTTGTATCAGAAGAGACAGTAGTAATTCTCTCTGTCTGTATCAGAAGAGACAGTAGTAATTCTCCCTCTCGGTCTGTATCAGAAGAGACAGTAGTAATCCTCCCTCTCTGTCTGTATCAGAAGAGACAGTAGTAATCCTCCCTCTCTGTCTGTATCAGAAGAGACAGTAGTAATTATCCCTCCTCGGTCTGTATCAGAAGAGACAGTAGTAATCCTCCCTCTCTGTCTGTATCAGAAGAGACAGTAGTAATTATCCCTCTCGGGTCTGTATCAGAAGAGACAGTAGTAATCCTCCCTCTCGGTCTGTATCAGAAGAGACAGTAGTAATCCTCCCTCTCGGTCTGTATCAGAAGAGACAGTAGTAATTCTCCCTCTCGGTCTGTATCAGAAGAGACAGGAGTAATTCTCCCTCTCGGTCTGTATCAGAAGAGACAGTAGTATTCTCTCTGTCTGTATCAGAAGAGACAGTAGTAATCCTCCCTCTCGGTCTGTATCAGAAGAGACAGGAGTAATCCTCCCTCTCGGTCTGTATCAGAAGAGACAGTAGTAATCCTCCCTCTCGGTCTGTATCAGAAGAGACAGTAGTAATCCTCCCTCTCGGTCTGTATCAGAGAGACAGTAGTAATTCTCCCTCTCTGTCTGTGTTGTATCAGAAGAGACAGGAGTAATTCTCTCTGTCTGTGTTGTATCAGAAGAGACAGGAGTAATTCTCTCTGTCTGTGTTGTATCAGAAGAGACAGTAGTAATTCTCCCTCTCGGTCTGTATCAGAAGGGATAGTAGTAATCCTCCTCTCGGTCTGTATCAGAAGAGACAGTAGTAATCCTCCCTCTCGGTCTGTATCAGAAGAGACAGTAGTAATTCTCTTCCTGTCTGTATCAGAAGAGACAGTAGTAATTCTCTCTGTCTGTAATCAGAAGAGACAGTAGTAATCCTCCCTCTCGGTCTGTATCAGAAGGGATAGTAGTAATTCTCCCTCTCGGTCTGTATCAGAAGAGACAGTAGTAATCCTCCCTCTCGGTCTGTAATCAGAAGAGACAGTAGTAATCCTCCCTCTCGGTCTGTATCAGAAGAGACCAGTAGTAATCCTCCCTCTCGGTCTGTATCAGAAGAGACAGTAGTAATCTCTCCCTCTCGGTCTGTATCAGAAGAGACAGTAGTAATCTCCCTCTCGGTCTGTATCAGACAGAGACAGTAGTAATCCTCCCTCTCGGTCCGTATCAGAAGAGACAGTAGTAATCCTCCCTCTCGTCTGTATCAGAAGAGACAGTAGTAATCCTCCCTCTCGGTCTGTATGCAGAAGAGAGGCAGTAGTAATCCTCCCTCTCGGTCTGTGTTGTATCAGAAGAGACAGTAGTAATCTCTCTGTCTGTATCAGAAAGAGACAGTAGTATCCTCCCTCTCGGTCTGTATCAGAAGAGACAGTAGTAATCCTCCCTCTCTGTCTGTATCAGAAGAGACAGTAGTAATCCTCCTCTCTGTCTGTATCAGAAGAGACAGTAGTAATTATCCCTCTCGGTCTGTATCAGAAGAGACAGTAGTAATCCTGCCTCTCTGGCTGTATCTAGAAGAGACAGGTCGTAATCCTCCCCTCCCTCTCGGTCTGTATCAGAAGAGACAGTAGTAATCCTCCCTCTCGTCTGTATCAGAAGAGACAGTAGTAATCCTCCTCTCGTCTGTATCAGAAGAGACAGTTAGTAATCTCCCTCTCGGTCTGTATCAGAAGAGACAGGAAGTAATTCTCCCCTCTCGGTCTGTATCAGAAGAGACAGTAGTAATTCTCTCTGTCTGTATCAGAAGAGACAGTAGTAATCCTCCCTCTCGGTCTGTATCAGAAGAGACAGGGAGTAATCCATCCCTCTCGGTCTGTATCATGAAGAGACAGTAGTAATCCTCCCTCTCGGTCTGTATCAGAAGAGACAGTAGTAATCCTCCCGCTCGGTCTGTATCAGAAGAGACAGTAGTAATCCTCCCTCTCGGTCTGTATCAGAAGAGACAGTAGTAATTCTCCCTCTCGGTCTGTATCAGAAGAGACAGTAGTAATTATCCCTCTCGGTCTGTATCAGAAGAGACAGTAGTAATTATCCCTCTCGGTCTGTATCAGAAGAGACAGTAGTAATTATCCCTCTCGGTCTGTATCAGAAGAGACAGTAGTAATTATCCCTCTCGGTCTGTGTTGTATCAGAAGAGACAGGAGTAATTCTCCCTCTCTGTCTGTGTTGTATCAGAAGAGACAGGAGTAATTCTCTCTGTCTGTGTTGTATCAGAAGAGACAGGAGTAATTCTCTCTGTCTGTGTTGTATCAGAAGAGACAGTAGTAATTCTCCCTCTCTGTCTGTGTTGTATCAGAAGAGACAGTAGTAATTATCCCTCTCTGTCTGTGTTGTATCAGAAGAGACAGTAGTAATTATCCCTCTCGGTCTGTGTTGTATCAGAAGAGACAGGAGTAATTCTCCCTCTCTGTCTGTGTTGTATCAGAAGAGACAGGAGTAATTCTCTCTGTCTGTCTGTATCAGAAGAGACAGTAGTAATTCTCCCTCTCGGTCTGTGTTGTATCAGAAGAGACAGTAGTAATTCTCCCTCTCGGTCTGTGTTGTATCAGAAGAGACAGTAGTAATTCTCCCTCTCTGTCTGTATCAAAAGGGACAGTAGTAATTATCTCGGTCTGTGTTGTATCAGAAGAGACAGTAGTAATTCTCCCTCTCTGTCTGTGTTGTATCAGAAGAGACAGTAGTAATTCTCCCTCTCGGTCTGTGTTGTATCAGAAGAGACAGAAGTAATTCTCCCTCTCTGTCTGTGTTGTATCAGAAGAGACAGGAGTAATTCTCCCTCTCTGTCTGTGTTGTATCAGAAGAGACAGGAGTAATTCTCTCTGTCTGTCTGTATCAGAAGAGACAGTAGTAATTCTCCCTCTCGGTCTGTGTTGTATCAGAAGAGACAGTAGTAATTCTCCCTCTCGGTCTGTATCAGAAGAGACAGTAGTAATTCTCCCTCTCTGTCTGTATCAGAAGGGACAGTAGTAATTATCTCGGTCTGTGTTGTATCAGAAGAGACAGTAGTAATTCTCCCTCTCTGTCTGTGTTGTATCAGAAGAGACAGTAGTAATTCTCCCTCTCGGTCTGTGTTGTATCAGAAGAGACAGTAGTAATTATCCCTCTCGGTCTGTGTTGTATCAGAAGAGACAGGAGTAATTCTCCCTCTCTGTCTGTGTTGTATCAGAAGAGACAGGAGTAATTCTCTCTGTCTGTCTGTATCAGAAGAGACAGTAGTAATTCTCCCTCTCGGTCTGTGTTGTATCAGAAGAGACAGTAGTAATTCTCCCTCTCGGTCTGTGTTGTATCAGAAGAGACAGTAGTAATCCTCCCTCTCGGTCTGTGTTGTATCAGAAGAGACAGGAGTAATTCTCTCTGTCTGTCTGTATCAGAAGAGACAGTAGTAATTCTCCCTCTCGGTCTGTGTTGTATCAGAAGAGACAGGAGTAATTCTCCCTCTCTGTCTGTGTTGTATCAGAAGAGACAGTCGTAATTCTCCCTCTCGGTCTGTGTTGTATCAGAAGAGACAGTAGTAATTCTCCCTCTCTGTCTGTGTTGTATCAGAAGAGACAGTAGTAATTCTCCCTCTCGGTCTGTGTTGTATCAGAAGAGACAGTAGTAATTCTCCCTCTCTGTCTGTGTTGTATCAGAAGAGACAGTAGTAATTCTCCCTCTCGGTCTGTGTTGTATCAGAAGAGACAGTAGTAATTCTCCCTCTCGGTCTGTGTTGTATCAGAAGAGACAGTAGTAATTCTCCCTCTCTGTCTGTGTTGTATCAGAAGAGACAGTAGTAATTCTCCCTCTCTGTCTGTGTTGTATCAGAACAGACAGTAGTAATTCTCCCTCTCGGTCTGTGTTGTATCAGAAGAGACAGGAGTAATTCTCTCTGTCTGTCTGTATCAGAAGAGACAGTAGTAATTCTCCCTCTCGGTCTGTGTTGTATCAGAAGAGACAGGAGTAATTCTCCCTCTCTGTCTGTATCAGAAGAGACAGTAGTAATTCTCCCTCTCTGTCTGTGTTGTATCAGAAGAGACAGTAGTAATTCTCCCTCTCGGTCTGTGTTGTATCAGAAGAGACAGTAGTAATTCTCCCTCTCGGTCTGTGTTGTATCAGAAGAGACAGTAGTAATTCTCCCTCTCTGTCTGTGTTGTATCAGAAGAGACAGTAGTAATTCTCCCTCTCTGTCTGTGTTGTATCAGAAGAGACAGTAGTAATTCTCCCTCTCGGTCTGTGTTGTATCAGAAGAGACAGTAGTAATTCTCCCTCTCTGTCTGTGTTGTATCAGAAGAGACAGTAGTAATTCTCCCTCTCGGTCTGTGTTGTATCAGAAGAGACAGTAGTAATTCTCCCTCTCGGTCTGTGTTGTATCAGAAGAGACAGTAGTAATTCTCCCTCTCTGTCTGTGTTGTATCAGAAGAGACAGTAGTAATTCTCCCTCTCTGTCTGTGTTGTATCAGAAGAGACAGTAGTAATTCTCCCTCTCGGTCTGTGTTGTATCAGAAGAGACAGTAGTAATTCTCCCTCTCGGTCTGTGTTGTATCAGAAGAGACAGTAGTAATTCTCCCTCTCTGTCTGTGTTGTATCAGAAGAGACAGTAGTAATTCTCCCTCTCTGTCTGTGTTGTATCAGAAGAGACAGTAGTAATTCTCCCTCTCGGTCTGTGTTGTATCAGAAGAGACAGTAGTAATTCTCCCTCTCGGTCTGTGTTGTATCAGAAGAGACAGTAGTAATTCTCCCTCTCTGTCTGTGTTGTATCAGAAGAGACAGTAGTAATTCTCCCTCTCGGTCTATATCAGAAGAGACAGTAGTAATCCTCCCTCTCGGTCTGTGTTGTATCAGAAGAGACAGTAGTAATCCTCCCTCTCGGTCTGTGTTGTATCAGAAGAGACAGGAGTAATTCTCCCTCTCGGTCTGTGTTGTATCAGAAGAGACAGTAGTAATTCTCCCTCTCTGTCTGTGTTGTATCAGAAGAGACAGGAGTAATTCTCTCTGTCTGTATCAGAAGAGACAGTAGTAATTCTCCCTCTCTGTCTGTGTTGTATCAGAAGAGACAGTAGTAATTCTCCCTCTCGGTCTGTGTTGTATCAGAAGAGACAGGAGTAATTCTCCCTCTCTGTCTGTGTTGTATCAGAAGGGACAGTAGTAATTCTCCCTCTCTGTCTGTGTCAGAAGAGACAGTAGAAATTCTCCCTCTCGGTCTGTGTTGTATCAGAAGAGACAGTAGTAATTCTCCCTCTCGGTCTGTGTTGTATCAGAAGAGACAGTAGTAATTCTCTCTGTCTGTATCAGAAGAGACAGTAGTAATTCTCTCTGTCTGTATCAGAAGAGACAGTAGTAATTCTCTCTGTCTGTATCAGAAGAGACAGTAGTAATTCTCCCTCTCTGTCTGTATCAGAAGAGACAGTAGTAATTCTCCCTCTCTGTCTGTGTCAGAAGAGACAGTAGTAATTCTCCCTCTCGGTCTGTATCAGAAGAGACAGTAGTAATTCTCCCTCTCTGTCTGTATCAGAAGAGACAGGAGTAATTCTCTCTGTCTGTGTTGTATCAGAAGAGACAGGAGTAATTCTCTCGGTCTGTATCAGAAGAGACAGGAGTAATTCTCCCTCTCTGTCTGTATCAGAAGAGACAGTAGTAATTCTCCCTCTCTGTCTGTATCAGAAGGGACAGTAGTAATTCTCCCTCTGTCTGTGTCAGAAGAGACAGTAGTAATTCTCCCTCTCTGTCTGTGTCAGAAGAGACAGTAGTAATTCTCCCTCTCGGTCTGTATCAGAAGAGACAGTAGTAATTCTCCCTCTCTGTCTGTATCAGAAGAGACAGGAGTAATTCTCTCGGTCTGTATCAGAAGAGACAGGAGTAATTCTCTCGGTCTGTATCAGAAGAGACAGGAGTAATTCTCTCTGTCTGTATCAGAAGAGACAGTAGTAATTCTCCCTCTCGGTCTGAATCAGAAGAGACAGTAGTAATTCTCCCTCTCGGTCTGTATCAGAAGGGACAGTAGTAATTCTCTCTGTCTGTGTCAGAAGAGACAGTAGTAATTCTCCCTCTCGGTCTGTGTTGTATCAGAAGAGACAGTAGTAATTCTCTCTCTCGGTCTGTATCAGAAGAGACATTAGTAATTCTCCCTCTCGGTCTGTATCAGAAGAGACAGTAGTAATTCTCCCTCTCTGTCTGTATCAGAAGAGACAGTAGTAATTCTCCCTCTCGGTCTGTATCAGAAGAGACAGTAGTAATTCTCCCTCTCGGTCTGAATCAGAAGAGACAGTAGTAATTCTCCCTCTCTGTCTGTGTTGTATCAGAAGAGACAGTAGTAATTCTCCCTCTCTGTCTGTGTTGTATCAGAAGAGACAGTAGTAATTCTCCCTCTCGGTCTGTGTTGTATCAGAAGAGACAGTAGTAATTCTCCCTCTCGGTCTGTGTTGTATCAGAAGAGACAGTAGTAATTCTCCCTCTCTGTCTGTGTTGTATCAGAAGAGACAGTAGTAATTCTCCCTCTCGGTCTGTATCAGAAGAGACAGTAGTAATCCTCCCTCTCGGTCTGTGTTGTATCAGAAGAGACAGTAGTAATCCTCCCTCTCGGTCTGTGTTGTATCAGAAGAGACAGGAGTAATTCTCCCTCTCGGTCTGTGTTGTATCAGAAGAGACAGTAGTAATCCTCCCCCTCGGTCTGTGTTGTATCAGAAGAGACAGGAGTAATTCTCCCTCTCTGTCTGTATCAGAAGGGACAGTAGTAATTATCTTGGTCTGTGTTGTATCAGAAGAGACAGTAGTAATTCTCCCTCTCTGTCTGTGTTGTATCAGAAGAGACATGAGTAATTCTCTCTGTCTGTATCAGAAGAGACAGTAGTAATTCTCCCTCTCTGTCTGTGTTGTATCAGAAGAGACAGTAGTAATTCTCCCTCTCGGTCTGTGTTGTATCAGAAGAGACAGGAGTAATTCTCCCTCTCTGTCTGTGTTGTATCAGAAGGGACAGTAGTAATTCTCCCTCTCTGTCTGTGTCAGAAGAGACAGTAGTAATTCTCCCTCTCGGTCTGTGTTGTATCAGAAGAGACAGTAGTAATTCTCCCTCTCGGTCTGTGTTGTATCAGAAGAGACAGTAGTAATTCTCTCTGTCTGTATCAGAAGAGACAGTAGTAATTCTCTCTGTCTGTATCAGAAGAGACAGTAGTAATTCTCCCTCTCTGTCTGTATCAGAAGAGACAGTAGTAATTCTCCCTCTCTGTCTGTATCAGAAGGGACAGTAGTAATTCTCCCTCTCTGTCTGTGTCAGAAGAGACAGTAGTAATTCTCCCTCTCGGTCTGTATGAGAAGAGACAGTAGTAATTCTCCATCTCTGTCTGTATCAGAAGAGACAGGAGTAATTCTCTCTGTCTGTGTTGTATCAGAAGAGACAGGAGTAATTCTCTCTGTCTGTGTTGTATCAGAAGAGACAGGAGTAATTCTCTCGGTCTGTATCAGAAGAGACAGTAGTAATTCTCCCTCTCTGTCTGTATCAGAAGGGACAGTAGTAATTCTCCCTCTGTCTGTGTCAGAAGAGACAGTAGTAATTCTCCCTCTCTGTCTGTGTCAGAAGAGACAGTAGTAATTCTCCCTCTCGGTCTGTATCAGAAGAGACAGTAGTAATTCTCCCTCTCTGTCTGTATCAGAAGAGACAGGAGTAATTCTCTCGGTCTGTATCAGAAGAGACAGGAGTAATTCTCTCGGTCTGTATCAGAAGAGACAGGAGTAATTCTCTCTGTCTGTATCAGAAGAGACAGTAGTAATTCTCCCTCTCGGTCTGAATCAGAAGAGACAGTAGTAATTCTCCCTCTCGGTCTGTATCAGAAGGGACAGTAGTAATTCTCTCTGTCTGTGTCAGAAGAGACAGTAGTAATTCTCCCTCTCGGTCTGTGTTGTATCAGAAGAGACAGTAGTAATTCTCTCTCTCGGTCTGTTTCAGAAGAGACAGTAGTAATTCTCCCTCTCGGTCTGTATCAGAAGAGACAGTAGTAATTCTCCCTCTCTGTCTGTATCAGAAGAGACAGTAGTAATTCTCCCTCTCGGTCTGTATCAGAAGAGACAGTAGTAAGTATAGTCCTTCCCTCTCGGTCTGTATCAGAGAGACAGTAGTAGTATTACCTCCCTCTCGGTCTGTATCCGAATAGACATAGTAATTCTCCCTCTCGGTCTGTATCAGAAGAGCATTAGTAATTCTCCCTCTCGGGTCTGTGTGTATCAGAAGAGACAGTAGTAATTCTCTCTGTCTGTATCAGAAGAGGACCAGTAGTAATTCTCTCTGTCTGTATCAGAAGAGACAGTAGTAATTCTCCCCTCTCGGGTCTGTGGTTGTATCAGAGAAGACAGTAGTAATTCCTCTTCTGTCTGTATCAGAGAGACAGTAGTAATTCTCCCTCTCGGTCATGTATCGAAGAGACAGTAGTAATCTCCCATCTCGGTCTGTATCAGAAGAAGAGACAGTAGTAATTCTCCCTCTCGGGGTCTGTATCAGAAGAGACAGTAGTAATTCTCTCCCTTCTCGGTCGTATCAGAAGAGACAGTAGTAATTCTCCCTCTCGGTCTGTATAAGAAGAGACAGTAGTAATTCTCCCTCTCGGTCTGTGTTGTATCAGAAGAGACAGTAGTTATCTCCCTCTCGGTCTGTGTTGTATCAGAAGAGACAGTAGTAATTCTCTCTGTCTGTATCAGAAGAGACAGTAGTAATTCTCTCTGTCTGTATCAGAAGAGACAGTAGTAATTCTCTCTGTCTGTATCAGAAGAGACAGTAGTAATTCTCCCTCTCTGTCTGTATCAGAAGAGACAGTAGTAATTCTCCCTCTCTGTCTGTATCAGAAGGGACAGTAGTAATTCTCCCTCTCTGTCTGTGTCAGAAGAGACAGTAGTAATTCTCCCTCTCGGTCTGTATCAGAAGAGACAGTAGTAATTCTCCCTCTCTGTCTGTATCAGAAGAGACAGGAGTAATTCTCTCTGTCTGTGTTGTATCAGAAGAGACAGGAGTAATTCTCTCGGTCTGTATCAGAAGAGACAGGAGTAATTCTCCCTCTCTGTCTGTATCAGAAGGGACAGTAGTAATTCTCCCTCTGTCTGTGTC
>NW_022265917.1:25000-27500 GCF_002021735.2 Oncorhynchus kisutch
GAGGCAGTGTGAGGGATAATGTTATGGTTTAAGGAGGCAGTGTGAGGGACTGGGATAATATTATGGTTTAAGGAGACAGTGTGAGGGATAATATTATGGTTTAAGGAGGCAGTGTGAGGGACTGGGATAATATTATGGTTTAAGGAGACAGTGTGAGGGATAATATTATGGTTTAAGGAGGCAGTGTGAGGGACTGGGATAATATTATGGTTTAAGGAGACAGTGTGAGGGATAATATTATGGTTCAAGGAGGCAGTGTGAGGGATAATGTTATGGTTTAAGGAGACAGTGTGAGGGATAATATTATGGTTTAAGGAGACAGTGTGAGGGATAATATTATGGTTTAAGGAGGCAGTGTGAGGGACTGGGATAATATTATGGTTTAAGGAGACAGTGTGAGGGATAATATTATGGTTTAAGGAGGCAGTGTGAGGGACTGGGATAATATTATGGTTTAAGGAGTCAGTGTGAGGGATAATATTATGGTTCAAGGAGGCAGTGTGAGGGATAATGTTATGGTTTAAGGAGACAGTGTGAGGGATAATATTATGGTTTAAGGAGTCAGTGTGAGGGATAATATTATGGTTTAAGGAGTCAGTGTGAGGGACTGGGATAATATTATGGTTTAAGGAGACAGTGTGAGGGATAATATTATGGTTTAATGAGTCAGTGTGAGGGACTGGGATAATATTATGGTTTAAGGAGACAGTGTGAGGGATAATATTATGGTTTAAGGAGACAGTATGAGGGACTGGGATAATATTATGGTTTAATGAGTCAGTGTGAGGGATAATATTATGGTTTAAGGAGGCAGTGTGAGGGATAATATTATGGTTTAAGGAGTCGGTGTGAGGGACTGGGATAATATTATGGTTTAAGGAGTCGGTGTGAGGGATAATATTGTGTGTGTCAGGTTTAAGGAGGCTGCCCAGGCCTATGAGAGTGCCAGGGACTGGGACAACGTGATCCGGGTGTTGCTGGATCACCTCAACAACCCTGAAGACGCCGTCCGCATTGTCAGGGAGACGCAGAGCATCGACGGGGCCAAGATGGTTGCCAGGTGGGGACAGACGGACAGACAGACAGATAGTCAGGCAGCGAGACAGACAGTCAGGCAGCGAGACAGACAGTCAGGCAGCGAGACAGACAGTCAGGCAGCGAGACAGACAGTCAGGCAGGCAGCGAGACAGACAGACAGGCAGGCAGCGAGACAGACAGACAGTCAGGCAGCGAGACAGACAGACAGTCAGGCAGCGAGACAGACAGTCAGGCAGCGAGACAGGCAGGCAGCGAGACAGACAGACAGTCAGGCAGCGAGACAGACAGGCAGGCAGCGAGACAGACAGACAGACAGTCAGGCAGCGAGACAGACAGGCAGGCAGCGAGACAGACAGGCAGGCAGCGAGACAGACAGGCAGGCAGCGAGACAGACAGTCAGGCAGCGAGACAGACAGTCAGGCAGCGAGACAGACAGTCAGGCAGCGAGACAGTCAGTCAGGCAGCGAGACAGTCAGTCAGGCAGCGAGACAGTCAGTCAGGCAGCGAGACAGTCAGTCAGGCAGCGAGACAATCAGGCTGCGAGACAGTCAGTCAGTCAGCGAGACAGTCAGTCAGGCTGCGAGACAGACAGTCAGGCAGCGAGACAGACAGACAGACAGTCAGGCAGCGAGACAGACAGACAGTCAGGCAGCGAGACAGACAGACAGTCAGGCAGCGAGACAGACAGACAGTCAGGCAGCGAGACAGACAGACAGTCAGGCAGCGAGACAGACAGACAGTCAGGCAGCGAGACAGACAGACAGTCAGGCAGCGAGACAGACAGACAGTCAGGCAGCGAGACAGACAGACAGTCAGGCAGCGAGACAGACAGACAGTCAGGCAGCGAGACAGACAGACAGGCAGGCAGCGAGACAGACAGACAGTCAGGCAGCGAGACAGACAGACAGTCAGGCAGCGAGACAGACAGACAGTCAGGCAGCGAGACAGTCAGGCAGCGAGACAGACAGGCAGGCAGCGAGACAGACAGGCAGGCAGCGAGACAGACAGTCAGGCAGCGAGACAGACAGTCAGGCAGCGAGACAGACAGTCAGGCAGCGAGACAGACAGTCAGGCAGCGAGACAGTCAGTCAGGCAGCGAGACAGTCAGTCAGGCAGCGAGACAGTCAGTCAGGCAGCGAGACAGTCAGTCAGGCAGCGAGACAGTCAGTCAGGCAGCGAGACAGTCAGTCAGGCAGCGAGACAGTCAGTCAGTGAGACAGACAGGCAGTGAAACAGTCAGACAGCGAGACAGTCAGGCAGCGAGACAGTCAGTCAGTCAGCGAGACAGTCCGCGAGACAGTCTGACTGTCTCGCTGCCTGACTGTCTCTCTGATTGTCTGTCTCGCTGCCTGACTGTCTGTCTCGCTGCCTGACTGACTGTCTTGCTTCCTGACTGACTGTCTCGGCTGTGATACAGTCAGTCAATCAGAGAGACAGTCAGGCAGCGGGACAGACAGTCAGG
>NW_022265917.1:30000-42500 GCF_002021735.2 Oncorhynchus kisutch
ATGTCTGTGTGTGTGTCTGTGTGTTTGTGTGTGTTTATGTCTATCTGTGTGTGTGTGTGTGTGTGGTGTGTATTTATGTCTGTGTGTGTGTGTGTGTGTCTGTGTGTTTGTGTGTGTTTATGTCTATCTGTGTGTGTGTGTTTCAGGTTCTTCCTGCGTCTAAGTGACTACGGCTCAGCCATCCAGTTCCTGGTGTTGTCCCACTGTAACGACGAGGCCTTCCAGCTGGCACAGCAACACGGGCAGATGGACAGCTACGCTGACATCATCAGTCAGTCTCTGGGAGGGGGGGGGTCTGGGGGCTGGGAGGGGGGGTGTGTCTGTGGGCTGGGAGGAGGGGGGGTGTCTGGGGGCTGAGAGGAGGGGGGGGGGGGTGGGGGTGTCTGGGGGCTGAGAGGAGGAGGGGTGTCTGGGGGCTGAGAGGAGGGGGGGTGTCTGGGGGCTGAGAGGAGGGGGGGTGTCTGTGGGCTGAGAGGAGGGGGGGTGTCTGTGGGCTGGGAGGAGGGGGGGTGTCTGGGGGCTGAGAGGAGGAGGGGTGTCTGGGGGCTGAGAGGAGGAGGGGTGTCTGGGGGCTGAGAGGAGGAGGGGGGTCTGGGGGCTGAGAGGAGGAGGGGGTGGGGGGGTCTGGGGGCTCAGAGGGGGGGGGGGGGTCTGGGAGCTGAGAGGAGGAGGGGTGTCTGGGGGCTGAGAGGGTGGGGGGGTCTGGGGGCTGAGAGGAGGGGGGGGTGTCTGGGAGCTGAGAGGAGGGGGGGTGTCTGGGAGCTGAGAGGAGGGGGGGTGTCTGTGGGCTGAGAGGAGGGGGGGTGTCCTGTGGGCTGAGAGGAGGGGGGGGTTTCTGGGGGCTGAGAGGAGGGGGGTAGGGGTGTCTGGGGGCTGAGAGGAGGAGGGGTGTCTGGGGGCTGAGAGGAGGGGGGGTGGGGGGGTCTGGGGGCTGAGAGGAGGGGGGGGTGTCTGGGAGCTGAGAGGAGGGGGGTTGTCTGGGAGCTGAGAGGAGGGGGGGTGTCTGTGGGCTGAGAGGAGGGGGGGTGTCTGTGGGCTGAGAGGAGGGGGGGGGTTTCTGGGGGCTGAGAGGAGGGGGGGGTAGGGGTGTCTGGGGACTGAGAGGAGGAGGGGTGTCTGGGGGCTGAGAGGAGGGGGGGTGGGGGGTCTGGGGGCTGAGAGGAGGGGGGGTGTCAGGGAGCTAAGAGGAGGGGGGGTGTCTGGGGGCTGAGAGGAGGGGGGGGTGTCTGTGGGCTGAGAGGAGGGGGGGTGTCTGGGGGCTGAGAGGAGGAGGGGTGTCTGGGGGCTGAGAGGAGGAGGGGTGTCTGGGGGCTGAGAGGAGGAGGGGTGTCTGGGGGCTGAGAGGAGGGGGGGGTGTCTGGGAGCTGAGAGGAGGGGGGGTGTCTGGGGGCTGAGAGGAGGGGGGGGTGTCTGTGGGCTGAGAGGAGGGGGGGTGTCTGGGGGCTGAGAGGAGGGGGGGGTAGGGGTGTCTGGGGGCTGAGAGGAGGAGGGGTGTCTGGGGGCTGAGAGGAGGGGGGGTGTCTGGGGGCTGAGAGGAGGGGGGGTGTCTGGGGGCTGGGAGGAGGGGGGGTGTCTGGGGGCTGAGAGGAGGGGGGGTGTCTGGGGGCTGGGAGGAGGGGGGGTGGGGGCTGAGAGGAGGGGGGGTGTCTGGGAACTGAGAGGAGGGGGGGTGTCTGGGGGCTGAGAGGAGGAGGGGTGTCTGGGGGCTGAGAGGAGGAGGGGTGTCTGGGGGCTGAGAGGAGGGGGGGGTGTCTGGGAGCTGAGAGGAGGGGGGGTGTCTGGGGGCTGAGAGGAGGGGGGTGTCTGTGGGCTTGAGAGGAGGGGGGGTGTCTGGGGGCTGAGAGGAGGGGGGGGGGTAGGGTGTCTGGGGGCTGAGAGGAGGAGGGTTGTCTGGGGGCTGAGAGGAGGGGGGGTGTCTGGGGGCTGAGAGGAGGGGGGGTGTCTGGGGGCTGGGAGGAGGGGGGGTGTCTGGGGGCTGAGAGGAGGGGGGGGGTGTCTGGGGGCTGGGAGGAGGGGGGGTGGGGGCTGAGAGGAGGGGGGGGTGTCTGGGAACTGAGAGGAGGGGGGGGTGTCTGGGGGCTGAGAGGAGGGGGAGTGTCTGGGGCTGAGAGGAGGGGGGGGTGTCTGTGGGCTGGGAGGAGGGGGGGTGTCTGGTGGGCTGATAGGAGGGGGGGTGTCTGTGGGCTGGGAGGAAGGGGGTGGGTGTGTCTGGGGGCTGAGAGGAGGGGGGGGTGTCTGGGGGCTGAGAGGGGAGGGTGGGGTGTCTGTGGGCCGAGAGGATGGGGGGAGTCTGTGGGCTGAGAGGGGGGGGGGGAGTCTGTGGGCTGAGAGGAGGGGGGGGGGGGGGGGGGTGGGAGGAGGGAGTCTATCAGATGTACCCTGTTAGTGTTGATGCATTCATAATCAGTGGAAAGTAGTGAATATTTCGTGTGTGTGTGTTGTGTTGTGTGTGTGTGTGTGTGTGTGTGTGTGTACAGGCTCTGAGGCCACCCAGGAGGACTACCAGAGTATGGCTCTCTACTTTCCAGGGGGGAGAACAAACACCTGCAGGCTGGGAGGTTCTTCCACAAGTGTGGCCAGTACAGCAAAGTACTGTCTATCTATCTATCTATCTATCTATCTATCTATCTATCTATCTATCTATCTATCTGTACAGCAAAGTACTGTCTATCTATCTATCTATCCATTCATCCACCCCCCATTAATAAATTGGCCCATTCACTCACCCCCCCCTCTCTCTCTCTCTGTCTCTGTCTGTCTCTCTCTCTCTCTCTCTCGCTCTCGCTCGCTCGCTCTTGCTCTCTCTCAGGCCCTGAAGCACTTCCTGAAATGTCCCAACACTGATGACAACCTGGCCATCGAGATGGCTATAGAGACGGTGACAGGAGTGTGTGTGTGTGTGTGTGTGTGTGTGTGTGTGTGTTTATCTGTTTCTAGGGGGGGTTAAGGTTAGAATTAGGGTTAGGAGCTAAGGTTATTTTTAGGTTTAGGGTTAAGAGTATGGGTTAGGAACTAGGGTTAGGGTAAAGGTTAGAATTATGGTTAGGAGCTAAGGTTAGTTTTAGGTTTAGGGTTAGGAACTAGGGTTAAGGTTTAGAATTAGGGTTAGGAGCTAAGGTTAGGTTTAGGGTTAAGAGTATGGGTTAGGAACTAGGGTTTAGGGTTAAGAGTATAGGTTAGGGTTAGGAACTAGGGGTTAAGAGTATGGGTTAGGAACTAGCGTTAAGAGTATGGGTTAGGGTTAGGAACTAGGGGTTAAGAGTATGGGTTAGGAACTAGGGTTAAGAGTATGGGTTAGGAACTAGGGTTAAGAGTATGGGTTAGGAACTAGGGTTGAGAGTATAGGTTAGGAACTAGGGTTAAGAGTATGGGTTAGGAACTAGGGTTGAGAGTATAGGTTAGGAACTAGGGTTAAGAGTTATAGGTTAGGAACTAGGGTTAAGAGTATGGGTTAGGAACTAGGGTTAAGAGTATGGGTTAGGAACTAGGGTTGAGAGTATAGGTTAGGAACTAGGGTTGAGAGTATGGGTTAGGAACTAGGGTTAGAGTATGGGTTAGGAACTAGGGTTGAGAGTATAGGTTAGGAACTAGGGTTAAGAGTATAGGTTAGGAACTAGGGTTGAGAGTATGGGTTAGGAACTAGGGGTTAGGGTTAAGAGTATAGGTTAGGAACTAGGGTTAAGAGTATGGGTTAGGAAACTAGGTTTAGGGTTAAGAGTATAGGTTAGGAACTAGGGTTAGGGTTAAGAGTATGGGTTAGGAACTAGGGTTAAGAGTATGGGTTAGGAACTAGGGGTTAGGGTTAAGAGTATGGGTTAGGAACTAGGGGTTAAGAGTATAGGTTAGGAACTAGGGTTGAGAGTATGGGTTAGGAACTAGGGGTTAGGGTTAAGAGTATAGGTTAGGAACTAGGGTTAAGAGTATGGGTTAGGAACTAGGGTTGAGAGTATGGGTTAGGAACTAGGGGTTAAGAGTATAGGTTAGGAACTAGGGTTAAGAGTATGGGTTAGGAACTAGGGTTTAGGGTTAAGAGTATAGGTTAGGAACTAGGGTTAGGGTTAGGAACTAGGGTTAAGAGTATGGGTTAGGAACTAGCGTTAAGAGCATGGGTTTAGGAACTAGGGTTAAGAGTATAGGTTAGGAACTAGGGTTGAGAGTATAGGTTAGGAACTAGGGTTATGGTTAGGAGCTAAGGTTAGTTTTAGGTTTAGGGTTAGGAACTAGGGTTAAGGTTAGAATTAGGGTTAGGAGCTAAGGTTAGGTTTAGGGTTAAGAGTATGGGTTAGGAACTAGGGTTTAGGGTTAAGAGTATAGGTTAGGGTTAGGAACTAGGGGTTAAGAGTATGGGTTAGGAACTAGCGTTAAGAGTATGGGTTAGGGTTAGGAACTAGGGGTTAAGAGTATGGGTTAGGAACTAGGGTTAAGAGTATGGGTTAGGAACTAGGGTTAGGGTTAGGAACTAGGTTTAGGGTTAAGAGTATAGGTTAGGAACTAGCGTTAAGAGTATGGGTTAGGAACTAGGGTTAAGAGTATGGGTTAGGAACTAGCGTTAAGAGTATAGGTTAGGAACTAGGGTTAAGAGTATGGGTTAGGAACTAGGGTTAAGAGTATGGGTTAGGAACTAGGGTTTAGGGTTAAGAGTATAGGTTAGGGTTAGGAACTAGGGGTTAAGAGTATGGGTTAGGAACTAGCGTTAAGAGTATGGGGTTAGGGTTAGGAACTAGGGGTTAAGAGTATGGGTTAGGAACTAGGGTTAAGAGTATGGGTTAGGAACTAGGGTTAGGGTTAGGAACTAGGTTTAGGGTTAAGAGTATAGGTTAGGAACTAGCGTTAAGAGTATGGGTTAGGAACTAGGGTTAAGAGTATGGGTTAGGACCTAGGTTAAGAGTATGGGTTAGGAACTAGGGTTAGGAGTATGGGTTAGGAACTAGGGTTTTAGGGTTAAGAGTATAGGTTAGGAACTAGGGTTAAGAGTATGGGTTAGGAACTAGGGTTTAGGGTTAAGAGTATAGGTTAGGAACTAGGGTTTAGGGTTAGGAGTATGGGTTAGGAACTAGGGTTAGGAGTATGGGTTAGGAACTAGGGGTTAGGGAAAATAATATTTTGAATAGTTGGTTATACAAGACTGTGTGTTTAGGGTAAGTGTGTCCCCACAAGGTTAGTTATACAAGACTGTGTGTTTAGGGTAAGTGTGTCCCCACAAGGTTAGTTATACAAGACTGTGTGTTTAGGGTAAGTGTGTCCCCACAAGGTTAGTTATACAAGACTGTGTGTTTAGGGTAAGTGTGTCCCCACAAGGTTAGTTATACAAGACTGTGTGTTTAGGGTAAGTGTGTCCCCACAAGGTTAGTTATACAAGACTGTGTGTTTAGGGTAAGTGTGTCCCCACAAGGTTAGTTATACAAGACTGGGTGTGTGTGTGTGTTTTCCAGGTGGGCCAAGCCAAGGATGAGTCTTTGACCAATCAGCTGATTGATTACCTGATGGGGGAAAGTGACGGCATGCCCAAGGTAATCAATATTATACTAACTCATCAATATCTGTCTGTCTGTCTTTAATTGATTGGAATAGTCGCTTGGCTTTTGTCTGTCTGTCTGTCTGTCTGTGTCTGTCTGTCCGTCCGTCAGAGAGATATTTATTTTACACTATAAGCATTGTGTGGGCTCTCTGTCCCCACCCCTCCACCTGCCACCCAATCCGTGCGTTTGCTCTCTCTGACGTGCCGTCTGATTGGCTGCCATCTGACAGGGAGCCTATCACTGAGTAGTGGTGTTGTCTTCCCCATTCCTCCCAGGATGCCAAGTACCTGTTCCGTCTCTACATGGGCCTGCTGCAGTACAGAGAGGCAGCATGTACTGCCATCATCATCGCTAGAGAGGAGCAGTCTGCAGGTACACACTCACATATATATACAGAGGAGCAGTCTGCAGGTACACACTCACATATATATACAGAGGAGCAGTCTGCAGGTACACACTCACATATATATATACAGAGGAGCAGTCTGCAGGTACACACTCACATATATATACAGAGGAGCAGTCTGCAGGTACACTCACACATATATACAGAGGAGCAGTCTGCAGGTACACACTCACATATATATACAGAGGAGCAGTCTGCAGGTACACACTCACATATATATACAGAGGAGCAGTCTGCAGGTACACACTCACATATATATACAGAGGAGCAGTCTGCAGGTACACACTCACATATATATACAGAGGAGCAGTCTGCAGGTACACACTCACATATATATACAGAGGAGCAGTCTGCAGGTACACACTCACATATATATACAGAGGAGCAGTCTGCAGGTACACACTCACATATATATACAGAGGAGCAGTCTGCAGGTACACACTCACATATATATACAGAGGAGCAGTCTGCAGGTACACACTCACATATATATACAGAGGAGCAGTCTGCAGGTACACACTCACATATATATACAGAGGAGCAGTCTGCAGGTACACACTCACATATATATACAGAGGAGCAGTCTGCAGGTACACACTCACACATATATACAGAGGAGCAGTCTGCAGGTACACACTCACATATATATACAGAGGAGCAGTCTGCAGGTACACACTCACTATATATACATATATACAGAGGAGCAGTCTGCAGGTACACACTCACATATATATACAGAGGAGCAGTCTGCAGGTACACACTCACATATATATACAGAGGAGCAGTCTGCAGGTACACACTCACATATATATACAGAGGAGCAGTCTGCAGGTACACACTCACATATATATACAGAGGAGCAGTCTGCAGGTACACACTCACATATATATACAGAGGAGCAGTCTGCAGGTACACACTCACATATATATACAGAGGAGCAGTCTGCAGGTACACACTCACATATATATACAGAGGAGCAGTCTGCAGGTACACTCACACATATATACAGAGGAGCAGTCTGCAGGTACACACTCACATATATATACAGAGGAGCAGTCTGCAGGTACACACTCACATATATAGGTACCAGAGGGGAGCAGTCCTGCAGGTTAACACCACTCACAGTATATATACCAGAGGAGCAGTCTGCAGGTACACACTCACATATATATACAGAGGAGCAGTCTGCAGGTACACACTCACATATATATACATATATATACAGAGGAGCAGTCTGCAGGTAACAACACTCACACATATATACAGAGGAGCAGTCTGCAGGTACACACTCACACATATATACAGAGGGAGCAGTCTGCAGGTACACATCACATATATATACAGAGGAGCAGTCTGCAGGTACACACTCACATATATATACAGAGGAGCAGTCTGCAGGTACACACTCACATATATATACAGAGGAGCAGTCTGCAGGTACACACTCACATATATATACATATATATACAGAGGAGCAGTCTGCAGGTACACACTCACATATATATACAGGAGCATCTGCAGGTACACACTCACACATATATACAGAGGAGCAGTCTGCAGGTACACACTCACATATATTATACAGAGGAGCAGTCTGCAGGTACACACTCACATATATATACAGAGGAGCAGTCTGCAGGTACACACTCACACATATATACAGAGGAGCAGTCTGCAGGTACACACTCACATATATACATATATATACAGAGGAGCAGTCTGCAGGTACACACTCACATATATACATATATATACAGAGGAGCAGTCTGCAGGTACACACTCACATATACACATATATATACAGAGGAGCAGTCTGCAGGTACACACTCACATATATATACAGAGGAGCAGTCTGCAGGTACACACTCACACATATATACAGAGGAGCAGTCTGCAGGTACACACTCACATATATATACAGAGGAGCAGTCTGCAGGTACACACTCACATATATATACAGAGGAGCAGTCTGCAGGTACACACTCACACATATATACAGAGGAGCAGTCTGCAGGTACACACTCACATATATATACAGAGGAGCAGTCTGCAGGTACACACTCACACACACATATATATACAGAGGAGCAGTCTGCAGGTACACACTCACATATATATACAGAGGAGCAGTCTGCAGGTACACACTCACATATATATACAGAGGAGCAGTCTGCAGGTACACACTCACATATATATACAGAGGAGCAGTCTGCAGGGTACACACTCACATATATATACAGAGGAGCAGTCTGCAGGTACACACTCACATATATATACAGAGGAGCAGTCTGCAGGTACACACTCACATATATATACAGAGGAGCAGTCTGCAGGTACACACTCACACACACATATATATACAGAGGAGCAGTCTGCAGGTACACACTCACATATATATACAGAGGAGCAGTCTGCAGGTACACACTCACATATATATACAGAGGAGCAGTCTGCAGGTACACACTCACACATATATACAGAGGAGCAGTCTGCAGGTACACACTCACATATATATACAGAGGAGCAGTCTGCAGGTACACACTCACATATATATACCAGAGGAGCAGTCTGCAGGTACAACACTCACATATATATATATATATATATATACACAAGTGTGTGTGTGTGTATATATTATAAATATATACAGTGGGGCAAAAAAGTATTTAGTCAGCCACCAATTGTGCAAGTTCTCCTTCTTAAAAAGATGAGAGAGGCCTGTAGGTACCATAGGTACACTTCAACTATGACAGACAAAATGAGAAGAAAAAAAATCTAGAAAATCACATTGTAGGATTTTTAATGAATTTATTTGCAAATTATGGTGGAAAACAAGGGGACAAAAATTACAGGCCTCTCTCATCTTTTTAAGTGGGAGAACTTGCACAATTAGTGGCTGACTAAATACTTTTTTGCCCCACTGTATATATTTATAATATATACACACACACACACTTGTGTGTATATATATTTATTTATGTATAGTATGTATATGTATGTGTATATATACAAACTCATATACAGTATCAGTCAAAAGTTTGGACACCTTCTCATTCAAGGGTTTTTCTTTATTGTTACTATTTTCTAGAATTGTAGAATATTAGTGAAGACATCAAAACTATGAAATAACACATATGGAGTCATATTGTAACCAAAAAAGTGTTAAACAAATCAAAATAGATTTTATATTTGAGATTCTTCAAAGTAGCCACCCTTTGCCTTGCTGACAGTTTTGCACACTCTTGACATTCTCTCAACCAGCTTCACATGGAATGCTTTTCCAACAGTCTTGAAGGAGTTCCCATATGCTGAGCACTTGTTGGCTACTTTTCCTTCACTCTGTGGTCCAACTCATCCCAAACCATCTCAATTGGGTTGAGGTCGGGTGATTGTGGAGGCCAGGTCATCTGACACTTGATCACTCTCCTTCTTGGTCAAATAGGCCTTACACAGCCTGGAGGTGTGTTGGGTCATTGTCCTGTTGAAAAAAACAAATTATTGCCCCACTAAGCGCAAACCAGATGGGATGGCATATCGCTGCAGAATAATAGTGAAGACATCAAAACTATGAAATAGCACATATGGAGTCATGAAGTAACCAAAAAAGTGTTAAACATATTTTATATATATTTTATTTTAGATTCTTCAAAGTAGCTACCCTTTGCCTTGATGGCAGCTTTGCACACTCATCCCTGTTCTCTCAACCAGCTTCATGAGGTAGTCACCTGGAATCCATTTCAATTACTCAAGTGTGCCTTGTTAAAAGTTAATTTTTGGAATTTGTAACTACCTCATGAAGCTGGTTGAGAGAATGCCAAGAGGTATGCAAAGCTGTCATGTAGGCGGGTGGCTATTTTAAAGAATCTCAAATATTATTTATTTATTTATTTGTTTTAACACTTTTTTGGTTACTACATGATTCCATATGTGTTATTTCATAGTTGTTATGTCTTCACTATTATTCTACAATGTGGGAAATAGTAAAAATAAATAAATAACCCTTGAATGAGTAGGTGTCCAAACTTCTGATTGGTACTGTATATACACACAGTCATAAATATACACACAGTCATATGTATACACACACTCATATACACACAGTCATGTACACACCTTAAAGGGCGTGTTTGTGTGCATGTGTGTTCCAGGGAACTACCGTACCGCCCATGACGTGCTGTTCAGTATGTACACTGAGCTGCAGACACAGAAGATCAGAATCCCTGCTGAGATGAACACCAACCTCATGATCCTCCACTCATACATCCTGGTTAAGGTAGAACAACACTACCCAGCATCCTCCACTGCTCTACCACTACACTACCCAATATCCTCTACTGCTATACCACTACACTACCCAGCATCCTCTACTGCTATACCACAGCACTACCCAATATCCTCTACTGCTATACCACTACACTACCCAGCGTCCTCTACTGCTATACCACAGCACTACCCAATATCCTCTACTGCTATACCACAGCACCACCCAGCATCCTCTACTGCTATCTTAGGCTTGTGTGCTGCTGCTCGGCCATGGAAACCCATTTCATGAATCTCCCGATAAACAGTTATTGTGTTGACCTTGCTTCCAGAGGCAGTTTGGAACTCTGTAGTGAGTGTTGCTTCCAGAGGCAGTTTGGAACTCTGTAGTGAGTGTTGCTTCCAGAGGCAGTTTGGAACTCTGTAGTGAGTGTTGCTTCCAGAGGCAGTTTAGAACTCTGTAGTGAGTGTTGCTTCCAGTGGCAGTTTGGAACTCTGTAGTGAGTGTTGCTTCCAGGGGAAGTTTGGAACTCTGTAGTGAGGGGTTGCTTCCAGAGGCAGTTTGGAACTCTGTAGTGAGGGGTTGCTTCCAGAGGCAGTTTGGAACTCTGTAGTGAGGGGTTGCTTCCAGAGGCAGTTTGGAACTCTAGTGAGGGGTTGCTTCCAGAGGCAGTTTGGAACTCTGTAGTGAGGGGTTGCTTCCAGAGGCAGTTTGGAACTCTGTAGTGAGGGGTTGCTTCCAGAGGCAGTTTGGAACTCTGTAGTGAGTGTTGCTTCCAGAGGCAGTTTGGAACTCTGTAGTGAGTGTTGCTTCCAGGGGAAGTTTGGAACTCTGTAGTGAGGGGTTGCTTCCAGAGGCAGTTTGGAACTCTGTAGTGAGGGGTTGCAACTGAGGACAGACGATTTTTACACGCTTCAGCACTCGGCGGTCCCGTTCTGTGAGCTTGTGTGGCCTACCACTTCGCGGCTGAGCCGTTGTTGCTCCTAGACACTTCCACTTCACAATAACAGCACTTACCTTTGACCTGGGGCAGCTCTAGCAGGGCAGACATTTGACAAACTGACTTGTTGGAAAGGTGGCATCCTATGACGATGCCACGTTGAAAGTCACTGAGCTCTTCAGTACGGGCCATTCTACTGCCAATGTTTGTCTATGGAGATTGCACGGCTCTGTGATCAATCGTATACATGGGTGTGGCTAAACTACCCAGCATCCTCCACTCATACATCCTGGTTAAGGTAGAACTACACTACCCAGCATCCTCCACTCATACACCCTGGTTAAGGTAGAACTACACTACCCAGCATACTCTACTGCTATCCCCCTACCCAGAATCCTCTACTGCTATACCACAACAATACCCAGCATACTCTACTGCTATCCCACTACCCAGCATCCTCTACTCCTATACCACCACCCAGCATCCTCCACTAGGATAGAACTACACTCCTGGGGGCCAGTTGATGATACCTGATGCTGTGATTATGGATTGATTAATGTATTGGTTGGTGTATTGATTGGTTGATTGAATAATGTATTGGTTGATGTATTGGTTGGTGTATTGATTAATGTATTGGTTGATGTATTGGTGTATTGATGTATTGACTGCTTGATTGATTAATTTATTGGTTGATGTATTGATTGGTTGATGTATGGATTGGTTGATGTATTGACTGGTTGATTGATTAATGTATTGATTGGTTGATGTATTGACTGGTTGATTAATGTATTGGTTGGTGTATTGGTTGGTTGGTGTATTGGTTGGTTGATGTATTGGTTGGTTGGTTGATGTATTGGTTGGTTGGTGTATTGGTTGGTTGGTGTATTGATTGGTTGATGTATTGGTTGGTTGGTTGATGTATTGGTTGGTGTATTGGTTGGTTGGTGTATTGGTTGGTTGGTGTATTGATTGGTTGATGTATTGGTTGGTTGGTTGATGTATTGGTTGGTTGGTGTATTGGTTGGTTGGTGTATTGGTTGGTGTATTGATGTGTTGGTTGGTTGGTGTATTGATGTATTGGTTGGTGTATTGATTGATGTATTGGTTGGTTGATGTATTGGTTGGTGTATTGATTGATGTATTGGTTGGTTGATGTATTGGTTGGTTGATGTATTGGTTGGTGTATTGATTGATGTATTGGTTGGTTGATGTATTGGTTGGTTGATGTATTGATTGATGTATTGGTTGGTTGATGTATTGGTTGGTTGGTGTATTGATATATATGTTGGTTGATGTATTGGTTGGTTGATGTATTGATGTGTTGGTTGGTTGATGTATTGGTTGGTTGGTGTATTGGTTGGTTGAGGTATTGA